>NW_017100262.1:1692374-1693149 GCF_001263275.1 Habropoda laboriosa
CAAAGAAATATTTCTCTAATATTTAATTCCACCTGTAGAAATTTTTATATTCCAGTGTTAATAAATAAATTCATAATTTTTCTGCACTTCCAATTTGCAGAATATTAATTTCTTTACTCTACGAAAAGAGAATTTCTCTAATATTTAATTCTTCCAACAGAAATTATTGCGTTCAAGTGTTAACAAATGAAGAAATAATTTTTCTGCACTTCCAATTTGCAGAATATTAATTTCTTTACTCTACGAAAAGAGAATTTCTCTAAAATTTAATTCTTCCAACAGAAATTATTGCGTTCAAGTGTTAATAAATAAAGAAATAAATTTTCTAGTCTTCCAATTTGCAGAATATTTCTCCAATATTTAATTCTTCCTCCAAAAATCTTCAGATTGAAGCATTAACACGTTGACTGCCAAGCTACGAGATAACTCGTAGTTGGCAGTTTGCTGCTAGAAGTTACATCCTATTCGGAGACGCCCGACCATAAGATAATTCGAAAGCATTTTTTTGCAAAACACAATTAAAATTAAAGTCATAATATAAAAATTGTAGTAGGATTTTATGGAATGCAAGGATATTCTTTGGTATCTGGGAAAAACACACGAAAGGTTTACTTATCTTTCGTCGATACATGTTAAATGTTTGGTACAAAATAATTTCGAACAAATCAATGCAGTGTTCGAGCTGTTGCTTTGCTTTCGGGCGTCCGGGCTTTAAGCAGCCGTACTCTCCCGTTACAACATTAACGAAACGGATAAAACGATTTATAACAATTAC
>NW_017100262.1:1693225-1694078 GCF_001263275.1 Habropoda laboriosa
GTCCACCCGCACTTCTCCTGGTAGGCGACCGGCGGATAGTCCAGCCGTTCTCTCCATACCGCCAGAAGCACTAAGCGATCCTCTCCGAGCTTCCTCAGGCGTCGAGTGACCTCCCTGTACTCTCCTCTCTCAGAGGCGGTCGGCGGATAGTCCAGCCGTTCTCTCCTCCAGAGAGTGACCCGGTCCCCGTACTCTCCTGTGCGGTAAGGGCGTCCGAAAGCCAGGCTCCGTACTCTCCCACTCTGAAGGGCGACCGATGGTATTACCTTCTTCTCTCCCAGCAGAGTACAGCAAGACTGATTGGCCGCGTCCGCGGCAGTGGTATTTATATTCGAGCGCCGCTAAGTGGTTTCCCGCGCGAAACCGCGTGACTCCCGCGTAAAACCGCGAGTCTCCCGCGTAAAACCGCGAGTCTCCCGCGTAAAACCGCGAGTCTACCGCGGATCACAACCTAGTTTGTTCTAGAAGCTTCTATCGCTTCGCGATTATTTGATTGACGACGAGGGTAGAGAGTCTTCGTTGATGGTTGTTACAAAATTAATACGTGTTTGTTTAATTCTACACAATAAATTGAAAGAAAAAAAAATGTTGGCGTTTAGAACAGATTTCTTCAAAATAGGCTTGGCAGTCAAAGTGTTAACAGATAAACGAATAATTTCTTCCTCGAAGATACACTTGCACAAAATCGACGATACACCTGAGCAAACTTAAGAAATTCAATTGGTCTACCGGTTACGATTCCAGCATGGGCCACACGTCTTCCTGCCGCTATTTCCTCGAGGACACTTCCGCTGGACGTTTGCCTACTGGCAACCAAGCACAACAGTGATTCTTTCCGTCTCAAGGAGCCGGT
>NW_017100262.1:1694120-1699584 GCF_001263275.1 Habropoda laboriosa
AGGCCGCGAACAAAGAGATTCTCGCGATCCTGCGGCTGCTCGCAGACGCGGAACGCTTCGTTAAGAATTGGCACTCATCTTCGACCACTTCTTCCTTCTCTTCCTTCCACCAATTTCTGCTTATTTACCGTGTTAAGGTTCGTTACTTCACGAAGAAAATTCGCCGACGCAATCTTCCAAATTTCACTAATTCTCCATTGAAAAAGCCAAGTTTCCTCTCAATTCCACAAATTTCTTATTTATCTATCGATCATCTTGTCTGCGATGGATACTAAATTCAAATCAATTTTTAATAAAATATTTTTTAAATAGAATCACCAAAGTCTACAATATTAAAAAATCAAACTCTAAATATCATTCTTTCCATTGAAACACCCAAAGTCTCCCGCGAAAATCTCTGATCTTCCGGACAAAGGTTGAAAATTCAAAGTGAGCGTTTCCTTAATCGAGCAAAGGGTAGAAATTTCAAGAGCGAGCGTTTCATATTTCTCGAATAAAGAGTGGAAAGTTAAAGGGAGCATTCGATTCTTGCAATGAAGAGTTAAAAGCGACATGGAAGGCCCGTGCTCGAGAGTAATCCTCAAGTTCCGGCGCAGAAGCGGAAGAATCAGCGTCCAAGATGAAAAGCTTCCAGACATTTGTATTCGTAGGCCGTTTCATCAACGGTCCGAGCAACCGTTTAGGGATCGGCGTTAATGATATCGTTCGTGGCCTGACCCGTTCCAGAGCCCTCCGACCGAACTATTGGCTTCTAATGAACGCTTGGCCTGCACAGAGAGAGCCTCTTCGTTCGCCTCTCTCTCTCTCTCGAGCGTCCTTAATCGATCCTCGTCGAACCTCTACCTAACTTATTCCACTTCGGAAACGATGTAACGATACTTGGGCGATACGTCTTCGAAAGTATCTGTTCTACGGTGAAACAGCTGGAGCTTTCTCTCACAGGATTATAAAGATAAAGATCTTCCATTTAGAGCGAAAGAAGCTCTTGGGGATTTAGGATTTTTGGAGGTAGTTGTGTGGTACTTTAAATTCGAGATGAAATTGCTATGGAAGTGGGGTGTTCGTGAGAAATTTATAATGCTAGGGTGATATTTCTTTCTTTTTTAAGATTGCAGAATTTTTGTTCGCCTAATATTCCACTTTGTAGAAGTCTTTCTTGTGTATAGGAAATAGAGATATGTACATCGTTCAAAATTAGAGTAACCTCGCTCTTGGACTGATTCTCGTCCGTTCTGCGCATAGACAGAGAAAAACGTAGGTGGTTAAGTGGGGGTTTGGACGTTCTAGTGGTTCTAGCCCTGCTGTAGTCCCCCATGCGCGAAGCGAGGTTATTCTTAAACTGGACATAGTACAGCAACTCCTCTAATACTGCATGCACGTCCCATGCGCGAAGCGAGGTTATTCTTAAACTGGACATAGTACAGCAACTCCTCTAATACTGCATTCTGTGTATATAACACACCCCTAATCGCTGGGAAGTCTCTTCTTTCACTACTTCTCTGAGCTTTTTCTTTCCTTTCTGTTACCACACAAATACGCCACTTTCGGGGTTTCCCCTTAAAAATAGCTGACTGAGTAAAGTATAGAACTTCAGTTTGAGTGGTGACTTGTTAGATACGAAACGAGATACATCTTCCACAGCTTCGCTAATCTGACCTCGGCACAACTTCCTCATATTTCTCACTTTTGCAGTATCGGGGTCTCCATACCCAAATAGGAAACCTCTAAGGGACAATATAGAGGGAGTGGTTGGCGTAGCGCGCAAAGCCTCGGCTTGCTAAGCCCAAGGACCCAGGTTCAATTCCCGTTGGGTCCCTCAATATTTTTCCGTCGTCGATTCCTACACTTTTAATCGAAAATTCCAGGTTCCCCTCTTCCCCCATTATCGACATCCCCCTCTTAATTGAAAATTGCTTGTCTTCCCCAATTATCGATATCCCCGTAAACAATAAGATCCACACCGTCTCCCGCCATCTTTCCTCCGCGGACGCTAACTCGATCCGAATTCAAAATCCCCGAGCAGGGAAGTTAGCCGGGGAACTCGAGAGAAGGAAAGTTTCTGACGTACGAGATCCCCTGCCCCGTCCCTCGTCAGCGAACCATTATTACACAGAACGGCGGCGTGCAAACATGGACGCGACTGTGTCAGGCCTTTGCTCCATCGAAATTGCACTTCAACTTCTCGTGTTTTCTTCCAACTCGAGGACCTGGCATTTATTTTTCTCTCTCTCGTGTACACACACACACACATACACATGTTGTCGTTTGGATTGGTTTTTCTAGCGTGGAAACACAGAGAGGATCGACCGCGAGGATCATCTCCAGTTCGGGAAGAAAGCTTTTCCACGGAGATAGAGGACCGGAAACGAAATCCACCGGAGCAACTGTCACGCGGAGAAGAGGTAACGGAGTACCTTTGTGCCTTTTCTACATCCTTTTTGCATGATTTCCTATTTTATTTCCAGCTAGAATCATCTCTTCGATGAAACTTGGAGAAGTTTTCTTTTCTTTGCAAGTGAACGTCCTCCGGAGGTTCAGTTTGTAAAGTGAGCGTTTCGAATTGGAAAAATAAGTGAAATTTGCGTTTCTGGGAATATCTGTGATAGGTGAAATATGAAAATTAAATTTTTTATTCGAACTCAAAGCTAGAGATCGATCTGCGTTGAAATATGAAAATATGAAAATTTAATGTTTTTAAAGTTTCCACTATTCAAACTAAAAGCTGCAGATTGATCTGCGTTGAAATATAAAAATATGAAAATTAAATTGTTTAAGCTTCGAGTATTCAAACTCAAAGCTCGAGATCGATCTGCACTGAAATATGAAAATCTGAAAATTAAATTTCTTTAAGTTTCCACTATTCAAACTCAAAGCTAGAGATCGATCTGCACTGAAATCTGAAAATCTGAAAATTAAATTTTTCAAGTTTCCACTATTCAAACTCAAAGCTCGAGATCGATCTGCACTGAAATATGAAAATCTGAAAATTAAATTTTTCAAGTTTCCACTATTCAAACTCAAAGCTAGAGATCGATCTGCACTGAAATCTGAAAATCTGAAAATTAAATTTTTCAAGTTTCCACTATTCAAACTCAAAGCTAGAAATTTTGTTTCCTTTTTTCCGAATTAATATTCTCGCGGTTGTCACGCTTTTTTCTAAGGGTAGAATTAATTATTTCGCGGCAATAATTGTACTGGAAAATTGGAAAACGAAATGGAAACCAAAAGCAGGTATTTTCGATGAGAATTTTTAATGGAATGAACGTTGAAGGTACGCGGAGGAAGAATGTTCGAAGACAGGGGAATATGGACGTGTCGGATGCACGTGGTAGGTAGTGAATTAGTCGATCTGAAATGTTTGATGAAATGTTGTCAGACGAGGCGTCATTGTGATATTTTATGAAGACACCGAAGCCACGAGGGGAACGTGATTTATAGCCGAGATACTGTAACGCCAACGGCGTGATAATGTCCGTGTAACAGGCTGTCCAACGTGACGTTGATATGAATAGTTTACAATTCGGTCATCGAGACCATTGGAAACTGGTCCGCTGCGTTGCCTCGTTAACTTCGTTCACGAGCCACTTATCTGATATTCCACCTGTCTTTTCACCTAATTATTACATAAACCACCATTCTTCGGAATATGTATATCGAGCAAAATGATCGTAGTCGTTAAATGAAAATTCCTGCAAAAATGATTGCAACAATTAACGTAGGATCACTGTAAAAATTATTCAAACGAAGAGACAAATTAATTGCAACTTTTCTGCGCTGTATTCTTTTAATAAAATCGATGGCGAAAGCTGAAATTAACAACCAAAGACCACCTTTCGAATGATATTTCCGTAAATAACGCGATTGTTAATTCAATTTCGCGCAATTTTTTTTACTTTGGAAATTTACTTTTTGGCAAAAAATTAAGAACCTAGAGTCATCTTTCAAGTTACATTTGCGAGGAAAAGTAAACAAATATTTGTAAAAATTACGTTTCACTTTCTCTCGCAAATGTATTCCGAAAGAGAGAACATTAGGTTCCTGAAAAGTAAATTTCTAAAATAAAAAAACCTCGAATTTACCTTTCACGCGAGACAAAATTAACAATCGAGCTATTTACGGAAATTTCTCTCGCGGTGGTTTTGAATAATTTCGAAGCAAGAATCGATAATCCTCCGGTCGTTGCGTGGTACCTTGTACGCGTAATGACGCGGCCGATGAATGTAAAATGAAGTTCTTGTTTAGGTTCACGACGAGGAATATTAATGTGATTTTCACGGAGCAAGAATTCCATCAGGGTGGAAAAACAGCGACGCGATAGCAACAACCAAATCCGGCCGAGATACGATTTAAACGCCGTTGAATATGAAGCAATTATTCCGCGCGGGAAAATCACCGGGTCGGCTGTTTTGCGAAAGCACTCGACCGTTGCGTGTCTATAATACGCGCAAACTCTTTCAACAACTCCACACAGATTGTTAACAGAAGTTAGACGTGGCTGAATTCAGCGGAGAAGCGGAGCTAGTAGTACGAACCTGTCTCTGGTCAGACACAGTCGCAAGAAACTTACTTCTTCCTTCTTACTTGAATATCAAGAAAACCTAACTGCTAATGATTTATTATTTTTCTGTTATTTATTCAGTATGTTGCACCGTTTTTACTTCGTTGTTTCTTATGCATCCATTCTTTCGTTAAAATTCTGTATTTCCAGGGACTCTCATTTTTGTTGTAAACTGGAAACAGAGTTGCATATATTATCTTCTGGCTACTGTTCTCGTACGTATCGTTATACAAACGATGAGAATTCATGAGAAATATATTTATTTATTTATACGGGAAATGGCCCATTAGTGTAATACACGGTAATAGGGACATAGTGAGGTAGGAATTTATATAAAATGAGTATAACTAAAAATTAAGGTGATTAAAGTAGTTGAAGTCATTTACACTGGAAGGTAGAATATAGAAACTAATTAAGAAACTTTCAAACTACCAACACCTTATTTCGTTAATCGATCACATTTTTCTTTCACTCCATTTTGCACACGCGTCGAAAGATTGTGTTATATCGATATGTGCAATCGATTAATCGAAATTTTCGATATATCGATATCAGCAATCGATTTATTGTATCGATATGTGCAATCGATTAATCGAAATTCTACACTTCGATATATCGATATCAACAATCGATCGTATTATATCGACATGTGCGATCGATTAATCGAAATTTTCGATTTCGATCGATCGACCGAAATTTTCGACGTATTTTCGATATAAATAAATCATCGCGTGGCGTGTATGATAAATCACATTTGGAAGGATAATCGTAAGGTAAATTATTCAACGAAAAATCCGGCGCGAAATGTGAAAAATATTTGGACATGCGACAGTTTTGCCGGTGCATCAAGAATAATTTCACGGATCGTAAACGCGACGGAGAGAAGAACTCGGCGACAGCGTCGTT
>NW_017100262.1:1699612-1700723 GCF_001263275.1 Habropoda laboriosa
CGTGCGCGCGGAGATCAAGATGAAGCGAGGCGGAACAGAGACGAGGTGGCGTTCGCTAGAGGAACGCGCGATTGTTGCTAATTGCGCGAGTTAAGTCAAATTAAGCGGCAGTTGAGCGTTTCCATAAATTTCACCGGGCGACCCACTTCCCCGCACCTCTCGCTCCCTAGCCGCGAGCGCGCGACCTGTCTAACCGTAATTTCTACGTTTAATACTTTCACCTAATCGCGAATAATTCAACAATAACTCCGGGAATTGTCGAAACTGTCGGCTAAGTGGCGTACCGGCTGTCTATTCCTTTCAAAAATATCGCCTCGAAATACCGCGCCAGGCGAATTATTCAAATTGTCGCAGGTTCACTTGGAATATAAAAGTGGGAAATTCTGTTCGCGGTCTGTTTGCAAATTTTTAAATTACTTCGATCGTAAAATACTCCGTTCGAATTACTATTAATGTAACGTCGTCTCTTAATTTCAACCAGAAAATTAACACTCTCGACCATTTTGCTAACTAAATTTGTTTGAAATTCATTTCAACTTCAATTTTCTCTCGTGACAAATGTGTTAAAACTAATTTCGCAGTATCGTTAAAACCCACGCCTCGATTAAACTTTCGTCTAAAATGTAAAAACGAGGACCGGACGTGGTAATACACCGATAACAATATTTCAAGCAAGAAAACCTCCGAGATACTTGAAAGATCGAATATCTCAGATTTCCCGAGACTTCTCGCCGTCCTCGCTGTACTTAACCGTCTCTAAAAACGGAAACACCGTTTTTGCACGCACGAACCTTCCCCGGATATAGCGACCACGGGGGAGGTAATCCAGGGCGATCGCGTAGATAAATTGTTGTTAGCGAGCCAGGGGTTCGCGTAGCTTTCTTAATGGCCACCCCCGCCGAGTCTCCGCCATGACGTATGATACTAATCTGTCTGTATTAAACGTAATACAGGAGGGAGGTTCGACGCACATACAAATCGCGTTCGGTCCCCGAAGGGAAGAAAAAAGGGTTCGTGGACCTCGACGACTCCGGCGGGAATTACACGTGGAACGTTTATATTCTCCAGAAGGAGGAGAATGTAAGAGGGCTAGTCACGGAATAATAAGATC
>NW_017100262.1:1700746-1720481 GCF_001263275.1 Habropoda laboriosa
GACGACGTGGTTCTTTCATGTTTCGTGAAGGGGAGTCGTTTCGGTTTACGTAAAACACGCTAATGGACGTTGATCGAACGCGTTCCGCTGATTACAGACGCTCATTTGCGAACCGGTGCACGCGAGACAGGGGTTAATAGTTCGATCCAATCAATTATGCAACTGATCGAAGGATAGTTATATAAACGACCACGTTAATGTCGTTAAGCGAAGAAGAAACGATCGATGTTCCAGGTGAACATAGAATTAGTAATTTCATATTCGACGCAGATTTCATTTAAATCGATTGAAAATTATTTCTCAATAGAGAAAAAAATACTTCGCCTAAGATCAGGGAAGAGCATAGGAAGATAGAGCTTCGTCACGCGAGTACTTCTTAATGTTATCGCTTTCCCCTGTGAAATACTAGCTCCATAATAGCCTGCGGTGCACCATTTCCCGTTGCAGTTAACTCTGTGCTACCCCCCCCCCCCCCCCACTACCATAATCTTTATCGTTAATTCTAGACCACGTTCCAACCAACCCCCCGGTGGTGTTCACT
Organism: Habropoda laboriosa; assembly: GCF_001263275.1. Lineage (NCBI taxonomy): Eukaryota > Metazoa > Arthropoda > Insecta > Hymenoptera > Apidae > Habropoda > Habropoda laboriosa. Next base: position 1,701,288 of record NW_017100262.1, read on the forward strand.
TCTTCCTCTCGCACGATTACATCGTGCTTCAACTTCGTTGTTCGAATCGACAGGGTAACTATGAAATACGCCACCTTAAGATACGCGCTCTCGGCGCAACTAGATAATTAGGGGAATTAATTAACAAGCTAGGGAACGAAGAGAGAGCACACGTCCCAAATAGAGAGAGAGAGGGAAGTTGGAGATTCCAGGGCGCATTCACGCGATGAATTTCAGCGCGAGTAGAGTCGAGTGAATCGAAGCATGATCGATACGCCACACGGTTGGCTACGCGCCGCGAATTCTCTACGAGAGAAGCCTGGAATGAGCAGGATAGACGTGGAAAGAGGGGTGTAGGAACACCAGATTGAAGAACGCAAGGTACGCATTGATCCTACGGACCGACGGAGGTTTGTTGCAAAGCTTGCAACACACAGCTCCCTCCTCTCTTCGGCCTTGTAAATTAAGCTCTATTAATATCTCAAGCACGCCTGGCCTGCCAGAACGCTGGAATTTCAGTCTCGTTCGTAACCAACTACCGCACACCACACACACACACCACTAACCTTTTCTAACGCTTGAATTTTTAATCATTTCCAACATTTTCAGGAATTCTCCTTTTAGCTTGTTATTATATCGCTTCGCTTTTACATCGACTGAATTTTTTATTTCACATGAGCTTTTATTTTAATGCTGCAATTTGCCATTTTAAGAGCCTTTTTTTCGTGTGTGAATTTTTTAGGAATTTCAATTTTTTAATATCGCTGGAAGAAGGAATTGCCCTCTTTTATTAATTTACGAAGAGAAATTTATAAAGTATTTGAATTTTTTTTTGAAGAGAAGTTTCACGTGTAAGACTTCAAACTCGAGTCTAAGTAGAAGATAATACGAGAGGAGTGGAATTATTGAAGAAGAAAAACTGAAAAAATGTGGAGATCGAAGGAGCCGGGAATCGAACCTGAGCCAGCTAAGTGGGAGTCGAGCTCTTTGACCATTACTCCACAACCCTTCGTAAAATTTCGCTCTTACCAGAGGTACTTAAACCTCTGACCGTATCCTTCTCAATAAAAGCTGTACTTTACTCTCATTTATTACACATTTAACAATATTTCACTAATATTTTGCAATAACTATTAATAATTTAACTTCTAAATATTTTTTATTATCCAAAACATTCTTCTTCCTTTTCTAAACATTTTCAATCATTCAGTAACTCCTCTGGCATCCTTAATTCTTCCCTTTTCACTTAAACAATTTCTTCGCCCATTTTCCAATAACTGCAAGCCTAACCAATACGAATTTAACTTCTAAACATTTCCTCCACCATCCTTGTCTCCCTTTCTTGCTCTTCCTCCACTTAACACGACTCTTTCAGACCTCCATCGAAACAGCCACTGAACTCGATATTCCTAAGAACTCCACTCTCACGTCCTTCAAACTAATCACTCCGCCAGTCAACTCTCACCCTCTAATCCGGGCCTTAGACACGTCCCTTAGTCCCCTAGACGTGGAATCACCGTGTTTAACGTAATCACCCGGTAGCGAGCGTCGTTGTAACGCGGTTTCCGCGTTAATTTCACGAGCATCACCCTCCAGGCTGACGCGTTTCCCTGCCTTCTTCGGTTTACTGCTCCTGTTTCAAACCCTTTAAATTCGCCCGGCGCAAGTTGAACGCACTCGCGAAATTCGCTCCATTTCCCTCCGGCATTTTGCATGAATTTTACGCAAGATTTACGGCCAGTTTCGCCAAACTCCCGTCCATTCCTGCCTTTTCTTGATTCCTACCCCTTCTGCATATGTGTTTCCATTTTTAACGGCGGGGGAAAAAAACCACGAATAAAATAAATCATCCGGCTACTTCGCTCGTAAGAACTGGAATAAAACATTCCTCGACTTTTCTACCTCCTTTCTCCCCCTCTTCTCCCTCCGTGTATCTAAAATACACGTCTCTCCTCCGCGTTTATCTGAAACTCACCTAAAACCTTGAACCCCATTCGAGGATCACGCAAATCATCTCTCTCTCTAGAAAATACTCCTTCTATTTTTCATTTCTGATTTCTTACTTTGTACAATATAAATCCTGCGAGTTAAACCTCCCCACGCTTTCGCCTCGATTTACTCGGAGACCAACTTCCAAGCAGCAGAATAAATTCGTCCGAGTTCTAATTACAATTCTTCAGAGAACCTAATTAAGATCCAGACAGAAAGGGTTCTTTTTTTAAAGTAACTGAACTTTCTCGGGAAATTCAGGTGTATCTATCCGATGGTTAGAAATTTTCTGAAACTGGTTAGGTAAATTTCGACGTCAGGCAACGTACTTTAGCGTCGAACGAGAGAGAGAAGGGTGAGAAGAAAATGGAAACTTGATACAGACGTCTGACGATGGCCAGGTACGATACAACGCTTATCAGAGTCAAGTTTCAAAGATATTCGAGACTTTCGACAAGTTTCTCGTTTATTAATATCACGGAAGGGTGTATCCGGTCGAGTGTGGCAACTTCGGAGGCATTCACAGGCCACTCGAGCAACTTCGGCTAATTCCTCTGCTCGATCTTCCACCCGAGGATCCCTTGATCCTAGTTATTAATCCGGTAATAAGAATCTGATTGGAAATGAGCGTGATTGGTCGACTTACAGGGATTGTAACTGGAATTTCGTCTGCGAGTTGCTTCGGCTTATATTGATATCCGGGGAGAGTTTTAGGGGAGGGAGAGACTTAATTGTCTTTGGTTAATTGCGGTCGAAGAATTTCCGATTTTGTTGGCTTGGATCGGGGGAGGTTTGGGTGAAATTTGCTCGATGGTTTTGGGACTGAAGTGCGCGAGAGGAGGGAATTGTGTTCTTGGTAAATGTTCACTGTGATTGTAATTTAGAGAATGTGTATTTCGGGGAGTTTTTGCGATTTAGGGAATACGTATTTTGTGGGATCGATTCGTCAGGGAAAAAAGTATACCCTGTCGCATGGCAAGCTCGAGCCTCGGCGCGCTACCTTCAACTGCCTTTTGTTCCGGGGCCCGCGTGCCTCTTCTAACGCTTCGCTTTTCGCTACACACACACGCACTCCACGCGTGTCGAGCTAATTTTTGTAATTTATGGAAAATTTTAAGTAATCTTTTATTATTTTATTTAACATAAACTTAAATATTGTAGATTTTCAATACTATAACCTAAAAAGTCACAAAGCAAAGGGTTAAAAATTGTGGAGAATTTTATAAAATTACTGTCTTTATCAAAATTCTAACTTTCCCTAATCTTCGCTGATTCCAAAATCCTCATTAGGCGACGTTCAAAATCCAATACTCTCCAGTTCAATCTAACTCCAACTTCTAGCAACATTTCAAAAGCACCATCACCCTGTAACACCGAACAAAATCCCCCCAAGTCAATGTTAGAAATAGAGAAATCTTTTTCACCAAATTCCAGCTGCATCTGCTTCGCGGCAATAAATGCTACTTTACCGAAAACTGCTGCTGCTCCATGGAAAGCAACGTGGTGGAACACGTAACTGGAAAAGTATTTACCGAAGTTGCCGCGGATTCGATTGGTTTCCCGTTATCCCACGGAACCGTGTCCGGAACGATGGCGGAACGACGTGGACGGAATGCAAATCGAAATCGAACGCGGGACCAAGAACGTGACGAGTCTCCCTCCTGTCTTCCTCCGCAAATCGATCCATACCGATCGTTACATCACAGATGCTTACATCCATGAAACTGGTTAAATTAACACGTTCCGTGTCACGTGTACCATTCATGGTACACGACAGTTTTAGGATCTGGGATTTCTTTTGGTAAATGGTCAAGCGAAAACGTCCAAGAGAGGATCAAACTTGTGGAAAATTTAACACAGATTTTTCTACAATTTTAGGTCAAATTTCTGTTTTAGGCTGATTTTTGGAAGGTTTTGTCAGCACAACTTAAGTAAATTTAACACAGGATAGGGTATTAACGAAAAATGTATTAAAGTACAGTGATAAGCGACTGCTAAGTGCTTTGGTGTCCGTCTCGCTCGACGGCTATTTCCAGAGTGTCCTCTCCGCGTCCTATCCCGTTGGAGCCCCCTCGTTCGACTTTCCGGGGAAAAGGCTTAGTTTATGGTACCCGCGCGCTTTCTCTTCCTGGGTGACAAAGTCCAGGCCACCACTTCGCCGCCGAAATCTCGCATTTCTTACAGTTTCTTTCACATTCTGGGAAAATTTGCAATTATCCTGTGTTAATTTGCGGCGACCGCCACGGGGAGCCTACGTACTCTTGGCCTACTCTTGGCCCTCGATGCGAAGATTTTTTGGTTTTCTTCGTCCTCGAGGACAAGAAGCAATGCAGGCCCGCGCACCCACTTCCTGAAACTTTCCCAGGGAAAAAGGGGCTACTTAAGGGAGCCCCGAAAAAGGCACGAGGCTTCTTCTACATGCATCGTGTCGCCTAGACATTAAAAATAGTTTAAGCGTTATCTGATTTAAATAAAAACATATTTCTGTTAAGCAACCTTAGTGTAATAATTATTTTTACACCACGTCACATATATTTTCTTAATTTTAGCCTCGAGATCGACTAAAATTTTCAAATGCCTCAATAATTCTATGTTCTTTCACTTAAATCTTCTTCCTCTCTATCTAAATTGTAAAAGAAAAGAGTGTTTCCATTGCTAAATGACTGATTAATCAATGACAATTTGCCTGAAAATATTTCAAACCGATTTTTTGAAAAATTCACTTATGTCGGTTGTGTCACCTTCTTTTAGGAATTCGATCGTACGTAACTGGAATTTGACAGCGAGAAAACCCGGCAGAATTCGAAGTAGAGTCCGTAGAAAAGACGGTGAACATAAAAACGGAAGGACCTTGAGAGCAGCGCGAGATGGATGAATAATTCATCTTAACACGCGGACGGAGTTCCCTTGCGAATTAACGCGCGACTTTATCAAAGCACGCCCGACGAATGAGAAATTTGTGAAGAAATATTTTCAGCTCGCGGAGGCTCCTCTGAATAATCGCCAATTAGAAAGTCGGAGATACACCAACAAGAAAAGAAGAAAAAACGAAAATATTCCTCCCTTTTTCCAGAGTTCGTATGTGAAATTTTCCGTGGATTTCACTTCTATTCCGGAGGATACAGTTAAGTCGAACGGAAACGGAGGAACGCGGGGTAGCGATGAAAAAGTATCGAATCGAAGGAAAGTTTCTCCCGTTGGTCGAATTTAAAAAGTTCAAGGAACTTGGCGCGAATTTATCCGCGACCTAATATCCCGGGAACTCCATTAGTTTCTTTCTCGAGAGGATGCTCGAGCAGCTCTTCCTTCCCTTCCGGTTCACGTTGCCGCGGGAATTATAAAATCTTCGATCAATAATACTTCCAGCGGAGATCCTTCGTTTCATCTGCAACTGACCGTTCTTTTTTGTAAATATCGATTTTCCCGGTTTCTCTGTTGCATCAAGAATTCTTCAGCGATAAGAAAATTTGGGTAACTGGTTACTATAATTTTGCAAAAAAATCAATTTCCGACTCTGTTGGCTTCTCCGTTACATCAACAAGAATTCGGCGATAAGAAAAATTGGAGCAACTGATTAGTATAACTTTGAAAAAAATTCAATTTCCGACTTTGTTGGTTTCTCTGTTGTCGCAAGAATTCTTCAGTGATAAGAAAAATTCGACTAACCGATTAGTGGAATTTTGAGAAAAATCAAATTCTTCGCAGACCTTCGACTTTTTCCAGAATTTTCATTCTAGTCATTTTAGAATATCGGAATATCGTAACTCAGAGCTTGTTCACTTCGTTTGTATCATTTATTAATTATCAGAGTGTGCACGTGTAAACGAAGTATTATTATAATTAATTATTCCTCCTCTCTCGTTTTCCTCTTTAATTTCTCAATTAGAGAAGGCGAGTTAACTCCTCGCTGCGTCAGAAATACTTAAAACACAGCAATTTATATATTAACCGTTCGAGTGCCACAGGTCTTTCTTGTTTCCCAATCGAAAATTGCCAAGCAGCGCGATAGCGCTTGTTCCATTTCCGTGTCGAAAAATGCCGAGCATCGCGATAGCGCTTGTCCCATTCGGTGTCTTTTATCCTTATCTTTGTTCGTTGTATTGTCAAAGTAATGGTTGTGTATAAGAATAAAAAAGTGTACACCTGTATAAAGTATACGCGCATCGACAAAAACCGAGCGTACTGTTACTGTCACAGCCTGGTGCGCTGGTACTTTTGGACACAGGACAGAAAAAGCGCGATCGCGCCGCTCGGCACTCGAACGGTTAAGAGCCTATTCGTTTATAATTTCATTATTATGCCTGTATCAAACAAAGAAATCGAAATTAAACAACGTGTTACTTTAAATTTCTGTCAGAAAGTTGCACAAAAGCTCTTTAAAAAAAGAAAAAAGGAGATACAAGTCCCAGTTGAAAGATGCCAAACCGCTGAAATCGGATTCGCCTAATTACAACAGACCTCCTCCATCGAACTTCCCCGACTTTTCAATTCCACTCTGTATCGATGTCGCGCGGGGATGCAGAAAACTTAACAATCCCGCGTAATGGCGAACTTTCGCGGGAAATTTCACCGAACAAAACTCCCTCCATTAATAATTCAGCATCTTTGTTTCATCCCGAACAACCTTACTCCCCTCTCCTCTCGCTGTTTTCTTTTTCTATCTTTCGCCAGGCGTACTTCAAGCCCGCGACGTAACTTGCTCGAGAGGAAGCTCCTCTCGAGCACGCTCCTTCACTTCCCTTTCCTCTTTCCTCCGCCGCTTCTTCTTTTTCCTTTTTCATTAATCCCTCTGGTTGAGTGCTTTCAGTTGTGTAACTTTCCTACTTATCACCGACGAACCTACGTACGTACACGTTTTATTACACCGAAGGATAAACGGCGATTAATAAGAAGAAAGAGCGAGTAAAAGAAAAATTCAAGGAAAAGAAGAAGGTGGAATAAGGATTTTTTTGTTCTGTGGAGAAATTTTCGGTGAAATGAGAATGTAGGAGAGTAATCGGGTGTTGGTTGAATCGTCTAAGAAAGAAAGACGTGCGTCACAGCATCGACAGTTAATATTTCGCGACGAGTAAATGACGCGACTGCGAAACTTATCGCGAGAAAAATTCAAGTCTTTCGAAAGTACACTCTGTCCGATTTAAGAATAACCTCGCTTCGCGCATGGGACGCGCCTAAGGCAGGGCTAGAGCGTCCAAAACGCCTGCGTTTTTCTCCGTCTTACCCTCTGCTACGCTCTCTGTCTATGGCGGAACAGACGAAAATCGGTCCGAGAGCGAGGTTACTCTAATTTTGAACGATGTATAGAACGTCCAAACCCCCGCTTAACCGCCTACGTTTTTCTCCGTCTTACCCTCTGCTACGCTCTCTGTCTAACTGCGGGATCTGCGCGGAACGGACGAAAATCGGTCCGAGAGCGAGGTTATTCTTAAACTGGACAGAGTATAGAAGTGGACTGTATGTATGTAGTCCGAGGCAGTTTGAGTCTACAGTCTAGCTTTGTAGTGTCCTTTGTGGGCCTTCTTGCGGGACCACCCTGAAACCGGTCTACCGACCGCGACGAAACGTGGGAGAAATCTGCGTTCGTTTACGGCGCAACAAAAGAAAAGACGAATAAAGATGAGAGAGGGGGGATTTTTTTTTTCTATACTGTAAGGAATTTTCTATTTCTTACGAGAGCATTCGAGAAATTGCTCGAACCGCGGAAGATTTATAAATAATATTCACTTTTGTTTGTTTCAAATAACCGAGAATTTTCGGCTAAAAAGCGAGTCTGTAATAGTCTGTGTGGTCTGTAAACTGTCTCTTTTTTCACCGTTAATGTAAACAACAATACACGTTGTAGATTGTCTTTACTAAAAAGTTCACCGTGTTCCTTACAACCGAGAAATTTTCTGCGAAATGAAAATGTAGGAGAACGATCGGCGGGTGTCGGTTGAACCGTCTCTGTTCTGTGCTATTTTTTTTTCCATCAACGATCGAGGCAGTGACGCGACGTAAAACCGTGTTTCACCGAGGCTAACGCAAATCGCGTACATAATGTAAACTGAGCGAGCCACGCGAAAATAATGCGATCGGTGACTGATCATGTTCCCCTACGGCGAATGGGAATCGATAATCGGATCGACGATCGGATAACACGCTCCCGGAGCGTGTACGCGAACACGCGACAATCTCTATGCACCGTTATGAGAGAGATGGATAGATAGCGGCCGGGAGTGTGCCAACGGTATTTGCGGAACAGAGAGGAAGAGGGAATTGTAGGAAAAGGGATGGAATTGTACGGTTGTGTAACCGGTTATTCATGGTGTCGGGAAAATGGCTGATATTAAACAATGAATTTTCGTTGCACACTCGGTGGACAGTGAGCCAGTGGCTCTCGAGTCGGGTAAAAGAGCTTTCGCAGTGGAATTTTTCTTCTGTATGAAATGGTCCGAATAGAGAAATTGTTGGAATTCAGGAGCTACGCTTTTCCCAGGATTTTCTCTCCCTGTATGCAGGATTTTTTATGCGAGAATTGTTTATTCTGGGGAAATTTTGGAAATTTTCGAGTTAGTCTTTTCAGAGCATTTCCTATTCCCGAATGCAGGATTTTTTACTTGAGAATTATTTACTTTAGAGAAATTGTCGTTTTGGAGTTACTCTTCTCCGAGGATTTTCTATTCCTGAATGCAGGATTTCATTTCTTATTCCGTAACTACGAATTCTAAATTTAAGAGAACTCTCTACATTCCTGAATTAAAAATGAAAAATCTGAGTATCATTAATTCCAGAAAATTTTCTTATCTCTTAACTTAGAATTCTAAATTTAAGAGAACTTTCTACATTCCTGAATTAAAGATATTAAATTCGAGAATTATCAACTCCACAAAATTTCCTTACTCCTGAATTTCGAATTTTTATTTCAAGGGACGTTCGTCTCGGAGAATCTTCTGTCCCTATATTCAACAAAAGTTTCTATTCTCCAATTCAGAATTTTTACTTCAAGAGTGATTAATTCCATAAAATTTTCTAATTCTAAATTTCCCAATTTAACAATGCAACCCAAAATCAGTTCTTACCTTGACCACAATCCCGACAGCGTCCCTGAAGCACCTGAAACAACCAGAAAAACTCGCGATTATTTTACACACTTCGCAAAAAATCTACAAAAGTGGCTATACTATATCTCTCACAAAGGGCGGATAAAAGTCTCTAACACAACGAACACACGGTCGACATAGAGTGGAATACGTTCGAGTGGAATACGAGCACCCATTCCGATCCATCTGCTTCAAATTCAACGAGGACCAACGCTACAACACTTTTCGCTTTGCAGAAGGGCGCGTAGAGCGTCGCGACGCCGCGGCAACCAGCCGCGTTCACGTTTTCCCGCGGTCCGGAACGTCGAATCGAGTTCCATTCCGCTAACAGCTCCTCTTTGCTCGAATAAATTTTCCCTCCCTAGTCAAATGGAAGCTGTTTCTCACTCGATGAACGTGTCTCCTCTCGTTTTATGACCTCGTAGATATCGCCTATCCTTGTTTTCCACTTCTCCTTCCCTTTTTTTTTTTCAAACTGTCACACGATATTGAATACAATTTTCAGCGACGAAAATTTCCCGAAATATTTTGCCCCGGTGAAAATTTGGGAAACGTTAAACAGGAATGTTATCCGAATGAGTAATTCATCGATTTAATCGAACTGGCTACGGATGAACGAAGACGATTGGGAGAAATCGTTCTGGACAAAGTTCGTTCTTTCGTTATTTCATCGATATCGAATGTTTCGGTATCACAGACCGGTTAGAATTCAGTTCTACTTTACGAACAGCCTTTCCCGGCTTATCCAAACTTATCTTGGACCGTTGGAATAACCGGGTCTTTATCGTAACGCTTTTGTGGACTCTTGAAATAAGAAGGGAATCCTTTTTCTCGCTGCGATAAAAGACACTTCTACCACTTGGATACACGGCTGACTATCCGCGGACCGTACTACTGGGGCTGTACTTTTACGGACGAAAATTCGTCGGAGATTTGAAGCTACAGAATATATTTTACAGCGTGCTTGTGTTTATGTTTTCTTTTCTTTGCAATGGGTGCGTGTTTTGCGGAAGCTGGTGAAATTTCATCGCTGTGGCAAATGGCGTACTTAGAAAGGCAAATAGATGGAATGTGTGCTTAAAAAATATACGAAGATTTTTTTACTGACTTAAAAAGGTTCCATAAAAGGATTTGTTTAAAATTCAACAGTGTCACAAAGGCTTCCTAAAGAAATTTTCATAAAACAAACGCTTTATAAAAAATGTATTTAGGGATTCAACACAGCGACACGGGGGAGTGCACGAGGGCCTAGGAGGGCGGCTCTAGGGCGTGAAAGGCCCATGATTTGCCAACAAGGTAAACTCCCCATTTTGACGAAATGATAGATATACAGCCAGTTCACGACATTCGGGCAGATTCTAAGATATACTTAGAAACAATCGACACCACTTTGAGCGCTCTAACACACGATGCTCGATATTCTTGATACACCAGTGCGGTCCAGTCCGCAAGAATCGACATCACAAATAAAGCGCAATCACCATCGCGACAATAAGTAGTTGGCACACACACGTGCAATAATTACCAACGCCAACCCGACCTTCCAACCAACAAGAAGCGCGGGAAGCTGCGTTAACAACCACGAACACTTCTAACCTTCTCCATTGGACAGAACACCTTTCCCACCGTTTTCCCTCTGGGCAGACGACAACGTATAAAAAGGACTGAACAGTTAAACAGGGGGCTCTTTTAACAACACTCTGGACTTGGACGAACTGTCACACTGATCTTTCTACATTCGGACATAGGACTAACCTTTAAGAATTGTTTATATATGTATATATAGTATAGTTAGCAAACTACTCACCAGCACACGCAAGTACTGTGCTCTGACCCTGTTACAAGCGAAAGGAAAAATAAGGAAAGGTGGTGGATGGGGTGGGATAAGGAGATGATGGGAAAGAAGGTAGTTTGTTTCGGTGGCAATCCTCAAGATTAGCCGGTGCTTGAGTTCCCGGTCCGCACGGGGGCCTTTCGCCCCGTTTTGGCGAAAGGAAAAATAAGGAAAGGTGGTGGATGGGGTGGGATAAGGAGATGATGGGGAAGAAGGTAGTTTGTTTCGGTGGCAATCCTCAAGATTAGCCGGTGCTTGAGTTCCCGGTCCGCACGGGGGCCTTTCGCCCCGTTTTGGTTCCGTACGTTCCCAGACTGGACCGCAGCGATGCTGTGTTCGAAGCTCAGGATGCCGGGGGTTCGCTAAGCCCCGGGTGTCCGAAGACACCCCCCTGCGGGAAATCGGGATCACTAGCTGGACCGTTGTCCGCGTTAATAATTATCGATCTGGCATGTCAGAAGTTAAACGAACAGGCCTCTGCAACGTTCCTTTGTGCCCGCGAGTTCTGCCCGGGCAATCGGATCAGCACGATTGCACACCCCTCTCGCGCGATGAATATTTATTTGGCCGTGTGGGGCAAGGGTGGAAAAGCTTTGCGGACGTTATCGCGTTCGCTCGATTTGAAGCCGCTCGAGGAACGATTAATCTCGGCGGCCTGCCGCGTTTCCACAGCTCCGGAGATTTCGCCTAGGAATTCTTCCCAAAGTCGAATTTATTCTCCATTCGAATCGGTTCTCCACGATTGCCGCGTGAATTGTTAAACGCTGCCACTCGAGATTTTTTGGCTTTAGATGAATTTTTGAATGCTTCTCTGCCGATTCGTTCCTTTTCGGAATTTGGTGGAGTGTTTTTGAGAATAGTATGGTGTTTCAGAGTTGTTTTGTTGGATACAGTTGACGAGTAATTTTGGTTACGGTGTGCACGACGAGAATAAAAAAGGGTCAATTAATTGCCTATACCAAAATTTGGGAATTTTGTGTGAGAGTATGACGCGGATTATGAATGAGTGTGCGAGTGAGTTAATCAGTGAGTCAGTGATTGAACGAGTGTCTGAGTGAGTGAGTGAGTCAGTCAGTGAATGAGTGAGTGAGTGAGTATGTGAAAGAGTGAAATGGCCGATAATCAAATTTTCATTAGTAGCTCTGCACCAATTATGCTTTTCAGCACAGCTGCACTCATTAGAAGAGCGATCTCAAATTTACAAGCGTACTATATTTAACTCTATCAAACGCTACAAAATTTAAAAGCTTCAGTATCTCATTGGAAACCTGACATTTCCACATTTTCCATAACCAGGACCCTACAATCAAAATGAAAAAATCAGCGTTTTCCCTCATCCCTCAAAATACCCTAAAATAAATTCTAACCGAGTATTCCAAGCATAAGAAATACAACAGAATTTATCTGCACCTTTTATCCCACGTTTTACATGTTTCTCCCCTTTTAATTGTTCCATTTTTCGAGAAGTTCGCTTCGCCTCGTGACAGAGATTCACATGCTCGTTAGCGAGGGAAATATTAATTTTCCACAGCACGAAAGCGGCTGTGAGCTGCTTTGTGAGCGAGTTGAATAACCACGGCGGAGGGGATGATTCAGTTTCCACCGTGTTTTCGGATGGAAAACGCATTTTAAATCGCCGCGCCGCACCGAGGGCGAAAGAGAGCCTCCATTATGCCGCGTAATAATGACCAAGTAATTTGTTACCCGAGGGATTGTGCGTATCTTTCAAGAACGCGTTCGAACGTTCTATTCGGACGGTTGGGTTGTTCTTTTGCCATCGCGTAATGGGCTAGTTCATTCACAAATTCTGTCACGTTTTCTTTCTTAATCGTCGTTTCAGGTTTGTGCCAAACTGGCCGACGCAAATCATTATCCCTGCGTCTCTTGCAATATCCTCGAAAGCTATCTCACTAACATAATTTTCCAGGATTTTCTACCTACTTTCTCTAATTATTTCCTAATTATTTAATTACAAACTTTGTCTTGTTTACCTCGGTATCGATATTTCCAAGAAAAGTCTGCGTGAAGAATGAATCCTTTTCACAATAGCCAATAAAACACTTAGAATCTTTGAGAACTATCTCGTCTTTCGACGTTTTCTAATTATTTCCTAATTATTCAATTACAATATTTACCTCATTCACCCGGGTATCGATATTAGGAAAAGAATTCGATATTTCCAAGAGAATCTTCCCAAATTTCACGAAATTTTCGATGAACAATGAATCCTCTCCACAATCTTCACCAAAATCACTAATAAAGCACTTTACATTTTTCAAAATTTTCTACCTATCTTGCCTTTCGATTTTTTCTAATCATTTCCTAATTACTCAATTACAATCTTCGTCTCATTCACCTCAGTATCGGTATTAAGAAAAAGTTCTACATTTCCAAGAAAATCTGACGAAATTTTCTGCAGAAAAACGAATCCTTTCCACAATCTTCACCAAACTAACTTCCTTCCACCTCCGGCAACTTCAAATTCCCCTTCCATCTTCAGCGAGAGCGATTAACATCTCGCACGTTTCAACACACTTCCCAGGATTTCCCCGAAAATTCCACGCGAAATTACCAACTCCATCGAAATGACCAAAACGACAGAAGAGAAGTTCCGAAAAGAGGTGCGAGAACGCGGTCGAAACGAGAGAAAATCGGGAATGGGAAAGGAACCGAGGGTCTCCTCGCAGCCACGAGAACCGGAAATGGCGAAACGTGCGCGACCAGACGCGACGCAATATCTGACTCTCGCTTGATGCCTGGAAGGGAAGAGGACCGATACTAGAGAGTTGTGCTTTGAGCGGTGCCGAGTCCATTACGATCAAGAACCGCTAGGCGAAAGGTAAACCAGCCAAGTTTCCCGCCGCTGCGACTCCTCCGCCGTCGTATGCGGGTTCCTTCGACCGCAAAGTGGCTCACCTCGCGTTCCTGCAGATATTCACGAGCGTGCAATATCGCTCGCTTTCTGTTCTCGTGGCTTCAACCAGTACTTACGAGACGAGATTACCGTGCTACGGCTTTTTCGACACACGGTACGTACCGCGTTTACCGTGCCGAGAGTTCGTAACGCGAGATTCATTGTGACGAATGCGCTACCATATTTCTCCAATTAACAAAAGTGACTTTTTCACGGAGAAGCTTATGAATTTTTTTGGGGGGAAATGACTACGAATTTGAAGCTTTGAAAAATATAAACATGGAGAAGATAGACTTCTTTTTTAATTTCTTGGTTCAATTAATTACCAAAGTTACTGAAATTAATTTCTCATTTTTGTGTGTTTTTTTTATGACCGAAGGAAAGATCAGGAGTCAGAAAAGTTAGATTAGAGAAACTGTATGGTAGATTTGATCGATTCATTTATCGAGACGAGTCTGAAGCTTTGAAGAATATAAACACGAAGAAAATAGGCTTCTTTTTTCAGTTTCTGATTTATTCAATTACTGAAATGAATAAAATTGTGCTTTATTAATATTAAAATTCATTTCTCACTTTTGTGTATTTTTTTATGACCAAAGGCAAGATTAGGAATGTAAAAAGTTAGACTACAAAAACTGTATAATGTTAGATTCGTTCTATTTATTTACTGAATTTTCTAATTCTTTATTGTATCTGTAATTTCACTCCCTTTATATTAAGCAACATTTTATCGTATTCATATTTTTCTAAAAAAATGTGCACTGAATTCTACACCGCATTTTCCCAGTTTCATTTCTCACTTACAACGATCGTTAAACTTCATAGAATTCTACTTCCCAGCATCCTCGTTACTTCGAAATTTCCCCCAAAGCTGTACTTCCTCCCCAACTTGATCCATATAAAATTACACCAATCGAAACTGCGTTACACCTATCCCATTATCCCATTAGTTTTCTGTAGAAACGGTTTATGGTACGATCGACCGGGAACGGTTATTTTTGAGTTGAGGATTTTCGTTTATTGCTTGCACGGGTCTAATTACATCCTGCGAGGGTCGCTAGAATTGCTTTGCTAGATTTTTAGTAATTTCTGTCCCTCGCGCTCAACAGCCTACGAACATACAAGGCTCGAAAGTTCATCGCCACAACCACGGGGCATTAACAATCTCCGTAAATTTTCCACCAAGGAATCCCTAGCTACACTCTCATCGCGACAATTCCCCCTAGGAATACATTACAACACCAGATAGGAAATTTAAGTCGAGAACCAATTCCATCCTCGCATTATACTTTCAAAACGTTCCCCTCGCCACCTCTAAAAAAAACCGCGCAACAATTACAGCTACTCGAAGGTGTCCTTTCCTTAAAACTACGATCGATCGATTCCTACGAACCTCAACTTTCATCTCGCAGTTTTCACGACGAAAATTCAGCCGTTCGCGAGAAAATCCTGCTATCGATACACGCGAAACATTTCAGCAACGTCCACTTTGCCTCCGCGTTGAAAGAAAGGAAGAAAGTTTTTTCTGTGGAATACGCAAAGAGAGAGAGAGGAGAGAATTTCGTGGAATTTTGACGAAGTTTCAAGGAGGAAAGAAGAATAGGCGAGGGGGGAAGGAAGTAACAGAGAGTATAGAAGGTGGAATTTATTCGTGATTGAATTTATTTAGTCAAGTTCTAAAACGAAGGCGGAAAATGGTGGAACGAAGCAGAGAGAGAGAGACGGGGTGAAATTGTCCCCAGGTTTTCGGCGGTGAAGAGGGTCAGAGAGATGGCAGAGATACGGAAGGAAAACAAGGGAAGCAACGAACAGGGTAACGTATGGTAATGCCTCCGCCAGGTCGACCTGGCCTTTTGCCACCGGAACTGTTGAAACATTGCTCCCCGTCCTCACCCTTATTCTTCTTCCACCTTCCATGTATCACCCTGAATCTTTCGTTTCGCTCGCCGGTCCCTCGATCATACCCTTTTCTTCGTTCAATTTTCATCTCGCCACTGTGCTGCACTTTTCAGACCCTTTCTGTCACGTTTTTTCACATTTTTGGTGATAGTTTTTACTTGATATTCTTGTTATTACGTGTAGGTACACTGCGACGGTGTCTTTGGGAATTTCATTTTCTCTCAAGAATGTTGTCACATTTTTCCTGGAATTTTTGGGGAAGCTGAATTCCATTTTAGTTTATCTTTCATTTGAGTTTTTCTTATGTTCGGATTCTGCGCAGCGTTTGCCTCCTCCTGATCATCTGTGAGGCACTTTTAAGTCTCTCTTTACCACACTTTTTCCATTTTTTGGAAATAGGTTTTGTTAATATTCTTTTCTCTTCTCACGTTTTTCCTGGAATTTTTAGGGGAGCTTAATTCCATTTTCGTTCCTCGTTTCGCCTTTTATCTTCCATTTGAGTTTTTCACCTCTTGATCGTTCTTTTTTTTGAGGGATTGAAAATTCTCTCGTCCTCTTTTTAAGGCATTCTTTATCCCCCCGCTATCACACTATCGTAGTTTGGGGTTTTTGGTACGAAAGAGTGAATGTGGGGAGAGAGTTGGTGAGAATGGCCTGGAAAGGAAGAACGAACGGAAGACGATCGTGCGTGGCCGCGTTTGTTTATGTTTAGATAACATGGGTGGTCAAGCCGATCGCGGTGTGTTGAGTGTTGGATGCGTGTGTTGGAGAAGAAGAAGAAGAGTGAGGTGTGTGTGTTTGAGCAGAAAACGAGAAGCATCGAACCGTAAGAGAGCGAATTACATTTTCTTGTGACAAATCAAAATATTCTTAGTGAACAGCACCGGCGACACCTTGGGTACTTAATCAACAAAATCTCACAATAGCCTCTTCGTAAATTTAATTTTCTGTTAAAACATCTTTCCAACTTCTCCTCGATATTTAATTCCACATTTCCTCGTTTATTCACACCCGCGTCTATTTAATTTCGTCGCAACCCGTACTCTCTTTATCCCCGTCAAACAGTTGCCTGACAAACACTGCCCTCCTTGATTAAACTCCAATGCAACACACAATCCCAAGTACCTCCACTTCTCACAAATTGGCAAAGTTTCAACCGTTTCCAATTTTCACGAATTATCCCCCTCTTCCTTTTTTCTAATTTTTACAAATATTTCTTCCCCTCCTCCGACTCTCCATTTACTCATCATTGTTTCCCCTGCATTATTCACGAGCTTTTCACTTCTCCTCGGCCCATCAATCTCCTCTACCCGGTAGTTCTTTGATTATTTATTCACCCGTCTCCTCGTTCTACCTGCAGCTCTGCTTCCAGATATCTCGAGATGTTTCACCCCGTCAACTCACCGAGGCTCTCTCTCCTCCTTTCTCCACCGATTGATTTTCTCTTCGCGAAGACCGCCTGATAACGACACCAGATCCCAGAAACGTCGCTCGGCGTACAGTTAGAAACGGTTGTCGCGTGCATCGAGCGACACACGTTCGCGGTTAGTATCGATAAACGAGGCTGACGAATAGACGTTGACGATGATAACGAAGCGGCGCGTGGATAAGTATCAACGGACGTTTCGATTTTTCATTGTTTCAGGGGAATATGATGTCTATGCAAATCGAAGCATTCAGGTGGTCGTTTGTGTATCGTCAATCATGCTGGAATTACAAGGTTTCCCGCTCAGATCCTATCTTTCGCAGTTTGCTGTTTTTCCCTCACCTAATTTTTCTCCGATATTTACCCTGCTTGCGATGAATTTACGCGTTCGAGTTTGTTTTTCTGTTTGGAATTAACGAAGTCGTGAATTCTTTCTGTGCTGATTATGCAAGAGTATGGTTGAGTGAAGGTAGGGACTCGGGCTGGTTTACCGGAGAAACCCGGTCCCAACGCCTGACTCCCCCACGCGCTAAGGGCTGGGTCAGGAAGGACCCAGCGACGTGCTCGAGCGACTTTGCTCCGTGGAAACCTCCAACCTGTGCCAGGGTTTCCCGGAGGCAAGAGAGGGGCGTCAAGGCCCGCATATAAGGACACGTTAAGAGCACTGCAGGAGAATTGAGAGAATTGTAAGAGAACGAGATTGAACAAAAGCTCTTACAATTATTATTCTTGAGAAGAGCGATTAAGAGTTTGGGTCATTAATGACCCATGCGAAATTTCAGTTTCTGCAATATTCACCCTGCTTTGAATTTACGCGTTCGAGTTCGTTTTTTATTTGGAATTAATCGAGTCGTGAATCTTTTGTGTTAATTAGACTGCGGATTTTTGTGCAAATTCATATTTTCGAGAATAGAGTAAAAAAAAGTAGAATTTCGGTAGAAAATTATTTCACCCATAATTTGGATATTTTTTCATATTACGTGCATTCTGTGCAATTTTGCGCCTTTCAATTTCCTACAGGGGGAGTTCCCTTAACGCCGGACGCCACCTAATATCGGACATTAGTTATATCTGCAATAATTGAAACGCTACGGAGCCGTTACTCTGTGTATCTCCTAGAGGAGAAGAAAGGAATAAAAATAAGTTTTCTACGCGTGTGTACAGGTAGAGAGATTTATTTAAGAAAAACCTTAAGTGTCCGGCGCTAGGGGATATCTCCCCCTAAATGCATAAAAATCCGCAGTCTAATTATTGTACTTGAGAAGAGCTATGAAGAATTGGGTCATTATTGACCCAAGCGAAATTTCACTCTCGCAATTTCTTCTGAAAGAATTTTTAGTTTTACCGAAACATGTTTCTACATATAGCAGAGACTTTGACAAGCACCACAGAATTTTGTCAGATTTTTCGAAAGCCTAGAAAAGTTTACTTATGGAGTACGAAAAAATATATTCGAACAGAAGCTACAATTCACTCTTCGAATTTCCCCAAATAAACAAACAAACCTCGCACCTGAATGGTATCAGATTGCAGCTTCGAAAAAGTTACTCCAAAATCCTAATCAATCCCCCAAAAAATAACTCCAACTCCGTCGAAATTCCCCGCAATTCGAGAAACACAGATCCGTGGAAAAACCGAGCGCGTCGAAAGGCAGGCTTTCGAACAACAATTACACCGATTCAGGTCGTCATTTTCCGAGCGTGAACCGCTTAAGAGAACAGCAAACATTTGCCGGGATGGTGTAAACGAAAATATTGAATCTTCGCCGATAAACTCTTCCCAGAGGGGACTGAACCGTGTGCAGAAAGCGAGGGAGAGAGAGAGAGGTATGATAAACATCGTGGCTGTCCAGGGAAATATTTCACAGAGGCGATAAAAATCGTGGGATAGTTCGAAATGGGGCAACGTCGTCGAGCGGGTCGCGTCGCGTGCACAAATCACGATTGATCGTGCTTTTCACCGTCTGCGGTAATGCTCGCGTGATGCGCTTCCTTTTCAATTAACATCTTGTCCGACGCTTTTTGCACTCCAGTCAATTCTGCAACACGCCAACGTCCTCTCCACTCGGCGAACT
>NW_017100262.1:1720929-1750370 GCF_001263275.1 Habropoda laboriosa
TTTTAATTTAGGGGTGCTGATGTATTTTTGAAGAATTTTAAGACGTGGATTCTTTTTGTAGAAAGTGTGTCACAGTTTTGCGAGAAAATTGTCGCAGGTGGGAAAAAGAAATTTTCGGGGAGGGAGAGAAAATTTCTGTTTGGAAGATAATTACAGAATCATTTACTTAATTACAGAATTGTGAAACGTGCTTCGGCTAAAATCTGATTAATTCGAGTATTGCCGTTCGATTTCTGAAATTTCGCAAATTTCGGCGAATCTATGTAATGTTTCAAGTGGTAAAGAGAAAATTGACAATGTTGGACTCGTGACACTTTGTTTTAAGGCTTACTTCTGTTTGTTATTCTGTATTTCTTTAGCGGAGCTTCACAATATCTTTTTTTTTTTTTTGAAATTTCTTCTCATGGGAAATCCACGCAATTTTTCAAGTGGCAAAGAGAAAATTGACAATTTTTGACTGGTAACACTTTTTTCAAGGCGTGTTCATTTATTTCTATTTATTACTCTCTATTTCCTTAGCTTCACAATATCTTCCACAACGCAACACGCAATCATCCCCTCTTTTGTTCTCATCGCAGCCTTAACATCCAAGAATATTTCATCCCTCCCACATTCTGCCGTAGATCGCTTAGAAATTCTGATACAGTACACGTGTAACACCATTTTTATTAAACTTCAAGCATACCTCTCCACTATACTTCTTCACAGTTCCTCTATACCTCCCTTTCTCCCTCAACAAATTCAAGGCACCAGACCTCCCACCCTTTTTCATAACCTCAAAGTAAAAATTCCTTGTTCCGTTACCTGTTTTCTCGTTAATTAACATTCTGCCCGGTTTGCCGCGCGCATCTTTCATCCCCCGTCCTCGTTTCTCCTCGCAAACCGAGTTACCCCGACCGGAGGAGAGATCGTTCTTATATTTACTCGAAAAGGGGGAGAGGAGCGGCGTTAACGCGCAAGAGGAGACGCAGGATGGAAGTTTCTTTCGCCCGGCGATATTACGTTCTTTGACGAGCTCCACGGAACATCGACGCGAGGCGCCTTTTTCATAAGACGGAGAGAGGCTCTGCTCTTGGGTTCCACGAGGCTTTAATTCAGGGAAAAACAGTGCATTACGAGGAGAGTGCCTTGTTTCAGCCTTCCTGTCTTCCTCGCTACAGACGCGAGGCTACGTGAAAGATTAAAATTCTTTAGTCCAGCCTGAGTGCACATCCTTGACGATCGTTTTATCTTTTATCCGGTGGAACTCGGGATGAGAATCTTCCGTGGAAGTTCTTTTTTTTTTTTTTTTTGAGAGAAATTAGGATGTTGTGTTATGTTTTTTTGAGGACAATGTAGTGGGTGTAGAAATGAAAAATTGTATAAATCGACGGAAAAATTTCGAGGGACCCAACCGGGAATCGAACCCGGGACCTTCGGCTTAGCAAGCCGAGGCTTAGCGCGCTACGCCAACTACTCCCTCTGTATTCTCCCTTAGAGGTTTCCTATTTGAGTATGGAGGCCCCGATATCACAAAATTTTACGACTGGATTCGTATAATTGATTCAAAGCCGCAAGTAATCGCAAGCTGTCGGAAAAATGGTGGAAGGTCAGCATTGGTCTGTGGATTTTTTTCGCATTTATGGAAAATTTGAAGACGAAAATACAGAGAATGCAGTAGTACGTCGAAATGTAGTACTCGCTATAATGTTTAGTGACTAAAATAAATGCCTATTTAGCTTCAATTTTTTAATAATACAGTCATGAAAATACGAATTTCCACAGAAATCTATAAAATCTAAATCTATATAGTCATCACCAATAATGGAAATTATTTCAATTTTGAATCCATTTTCGTTCTTTTTAGATCAAACTTCGATTGCACCCAAACGTCAGAAAGAATTCATTTCTACACCTAATACATCGGGGGAATTTTGAATTTTACGTGGTACTTTAGACAGAGAAATCTTGACGTATTGGTGCGTCTTTTCTTGGCGAAAACCGTCGACTTTTCACGAGTCACTGCTGAGGGAGCACGGAATGCAGGTGACAAAGAGTGGAGCGAAGGATGCTGGAAGAATTCAGTGTTCTAATGCTTGCCTCAGGACGAAGAATCCTCTCGATTATTCCTTCAATGGAATTTTCGTCATCTGATTATAGTGAAGATGGCAGGACTGTAGAAAAGTCACATTGCACAGTAACTGCAGTTTAGAATTCTCTCTATCTGAGATTGTAGAGAATTTGCCAGTAAGCTAACTTCCAAGTCAGAAGAAATTTCTGTTACCTTGTAAATTAATTAGAATTCTTTCTCTATAGACATTCACAGTTCCTTCAAATTTTCGACACAAAAGTTACTTCCACCAGAAATGATCCTTCTATAGCTACATTTTCCAGAACAGTATTTCCATTGTTCCTCGAACTTAATTAAATACCATTCACTTCGCTAACTACTCTCTCTCTCTTCCGAACGATAAAACGAAAAACCTTGAAAAAAAATAAAAGAGCAACTCCACAAAAGGCAGTTGCTACCCGCAACAATTTTTTCGCCCAACTGCCACGAAAACGGTCTAATATTACGCTCGAGGTGTTTCTATTGTCCCTTTGAACCCATTGTTTCACGAAAATCTCTCCGCTTTAGAGGAGAGACGCGTGGAGAGGTCGACGTTCGCGGTGACGAGATCGAAGAACGCGAGGAACTTGGGGGGCCACGGTCCCGGAAGGGCCATGATTCATGCTCAAGCAGCCGAGAACGGTCAGGGGAGACGAAGAAAGATCGTCGAGCGTATCTTTCACGCTTCCGTGCTACCAAACCCCGACCTACTTTACCTGGGAAACATCCATTTCTCCTTCCTAGCTGCGGAACCGACCCATCGTTCTTAGCCGCGGCTCCTTTCGCTAATAACACTTTTCTAACCCGCCTTTTCGACGAATCGTCCTCAAACTCGGTGACAATCGCAACACTGCCTAGAGATTTCTCCTCCAAGTACGCAAAATTGACGAACGAATGATCCACGATTTTTTGGAATATTCGTAGGGATTCGTCCTCGAAGTATTTCAAATTGACGAAGAAATGATCCTCGATTTTTTGGAGGAAAGGTGAATTTTGGTTTTTCCCACTATTTAGGCAACAGCAAACGATCTTTCGACGAATCGTCCTCGAACTCGGTGAAAATCACAAGACTTCCTCGAGATTTCTCCTCGAAATATTCAGAACTGACGAAGGAATGATCCTCGATTTTTTGGAGGGAATGTGAATCTTTTTTTGCTGCTTCCGGTGAAATTTTTTGGAATATTCGTAGAGACTCGTCGTCGAAATTGTCGAAATCGACGAAGAAATGATCCTCGATTTTTTTGGAGGAAACGTGAATTTTTTTTCCACAGCTTCGACGATAGGAAACGATCTTTCGACAAATCGTCCTCGAACTCGGTGAAAATCATAAGAATTCCTCGAAATATTCAAAACTGACGAAGGAATGATCCTCGATTTTTTGGAGGAAACGTGAATTTTTTGGGTTTCTTTTTTGGTGAAATTCTTTGGAATATTCGTAGAATTTGTAGACAAAAGTATTTCTTGTTCTGAAGAACGGCGACAGGAGAAAGTTTGCGGCAGAGAAAAGAGAATTCGTGAGAATATGGAGATGATAAAGTTGAGCCGGAGGTTCAAGTCGTGGTGATTGGGAATATTGGACGCCATCATGCTGGAAGAATCGTCGTTTCTGGTATCCTTATAGAGAGTCGTATAGTGTTTCCAGGTTACGACGCTCAAGAAATTCTGCATTTCCGTTATCCAAGGCATATTCCATATCTTATTAATATTTTCCAATATCACTCCCAGGTATTTTGTGTTTCAAATAATATTTCATCCACACCGAGTCTCTTCTGAATTTTCAAATAAATAAACAAATTTTCCAGCGAGTTAAATTCTCTCCGGTTTCCTTCAAATCGCGCAATTTTTAATGAAAATATTTTGTTAACGTTTCACGCTACGTAATTCAATATCTGACAATCATATTTTCTCCGTTTATTCGTTACTTAACCGTACGTGGAATTTCACGAATGTATCGAGAGAGAGAGAGAGAGAGAGAGAGATGATTGACAATTGTGTAGACTCGAGTGAATACGCGATTTGCGAGAACCTTGGTGGAATAGAGCGGCGATTCGCGTCGGTCGAAGTAATTGCTGCTATTTAAGGGTAATTCGAATCGAATGGAGGGCCGATCGGGATTTGAAACCGAAACCGCAACAAGGATTCGATCGATAACACCAGTTTGGTGGAGGTTTGTGTGCCTTGATGCGCCTCGTGCAAACTGGATCCTCTTGTTAATCACTGTCTTTGATTTTCCCATGCTCGCTGACATTCCATACTTGTGTAATGAACACGTTACTATCGTTGTTGTAGGAATCTGAGGCTTAGCAAAAAGGCGGAGCGGTCGAGGATATATAAAACTACGGTTAAAGGAGAGGGTGTGTATCGTACTATGTTTCGGCTGTGACTGACTGCAGGCATAGTTTTCGCCGGCGATGGGTATTTTCCCATTTTTATGACCCGCCGTCTGGTCTATGTCTCATGACGCAGTCCCGTATCGCACTCAACGCTTAAACAAACTCTCGATTTACAATACCGAGAGATCGGCTCTCAGTACGACAGTTGTTACTGCGCTGTAAATTTTGCCAGAACGAAGAAGATCGAACGATAGAAACGTACGTAAAATACGTAGAAAGCAGAGCACTGCTTACTTCCTCACTTTAAGTATGTATGTATCTGAACAGAGGTGCAAGTTTGGAAATTATGGTTCCGAGTTTCTACATTTATCCGAACACCGTAAAGTGTAATTAACACAACGGGACCAGTTGCGCTATAAAATTTGCAGCATCTTGAGGGGGCAGTTCGTTACTCGAGAATAACACAGCAGAATATGCTTAAACGGTAGAAGGAACTTGTGACATTATCAACTCTTCTATTTTTCCCCACCGACCTGACTGCTCTAGAATCAACTCCGAAACCTTCCCTTGAAACTCCAACTGCGTCATGTTCCGTTAACTCTATCTTTCCAGAACGTACCGTTCCTCTTTCTCCGCCGAAAACAACACATACTTCACCACGGTTCGCTAACTTTGCAGCGTAAAAAACACCCTTTCCGACTTGAAGAATATTTTACCGTACATCGAAAACAAACTGCGGGACACGTAAATATTTGTAGGATCGTAAGATCGTTCGCCTGCTCGTGGGTTGTTTTAGGACGCACGGGACGAGGGTTGTAAATGGGACACAAGTCAGACTGCTGGAGATGGAATGTTGCAGATGGTGCAGGAATGTTGCAGATAGAGTAGAAATGTTGCAGATAGTGTAGGAATATTGTAGATAGAGTAGGAGTGTTGTAGATAGAGCAAGAATGTTGCAGATAGAGTAGAAATGTTGCAGATAGTGTAGGAATATTGTAGATAGAGTAGGAGTGTTGTAGATAGAGCAAGAATGTTGCAGATAGAGTAGAAATGTTGCAGATAGTGTAGGAATATTGTAGATAGAGTAGGAGTGTTGTAGATAGAGCAAGAATGTTGCAGATAGAGTAGAAATGTTGCAGATAGTGTAGGAATATTGTAGATAGAGTAGGAGTGTTGTAGATAGAGCAAGAATGTTGCAGATAGAGTAGAAATGTTGCAGATAGTGTAGGAATATTGTAGATAGAGTAGGAGTGTTGTAGATAGAGCAAGAATGTTGCAGATAGAGTAGAAATGTTGCAGATAGTGTAGGAATATTGTAGATAGAGTAGGAGTGTTGTAGATAGAGCAAGAATGTTGCAGATAGAGTAGAAATGTTGCAGATAGTGTAGGAATATTGTAGATAGAGCAGAAGTGTTGGAAATTCCTTCCATCATCGTTGCAGCAAAGCATCCTTGCAAACTAGCACCCGAACAACGCTTAACAATAGAGATTCTACATGTTCCATCGTTTCCACTCTGCTACGAGAAGTCCTACTGGTGTTCCTTAGGGTGGAACGAGAGAAATCGATTCAATTTGGAATCACCAGGGTGGCCAGTAAGCAGGATTTCAAACAGAACCGCAACCGAGGTTTGCTACGGCTCTGTTCCTGTCAGAACGTTGACGTATCGTCGCGGTGGCATGCTGGATATGCAAACGTGATCGGGACACACTTTAGGGGCGGACAACCGCCGTGGTCGAGCGTCGCAGGAATACCAATGACGACCGTCCGGAAGCAGATTTTGCTCTCTCGTGTCGATGCTTCGTTGTACCAGCTTTTCTATCTCCTTCGTCTGTTTTCCACGTTTTACTTCTTCCAAGCCCTCCTCTGTCCCTTCGATCGTGCACGGTATCGTTAAGAGTTCACCATTGTGTAACCTTATTCGGAAATCTTCCCCCCTCGATCCTCTCTATTGCTCCCGTCGGAGACGTTCTCCAGGCTCTTTTATTCGAGCTTGCTCAGCCTTTTCCTCCAGTTTCTCGTTTCTTCGTGCGGACTCTGTTGATAGAGCTTTCGTGATTGCCCCGGTCATGCTCCCAAGAATTCGTTTATACCGTTTCTTGGAAGATTCTTGGCTAATTTCATTCGGCTATTTGTATTTACGAGGGATACATCGTCGAACGAAAGGCGAGCATTTTTTTTCGAAAGAATTTAATCAACTTTTTACCTATCTAATCCACCGAGACGAAGTGAATTGCCACGCAGGCTGCAATGTTAATTTTAAGTTTATAAAAAAGTGTGAAAACAGCAACGCTGGAAATTGACAAATTGATACAAATTGAGACGTTGCGAAGTAGTTACGAGAAGAAACATCTAGCATCTCGGATAAATCTACCCAAAATCTATGCTCCAATCAAGCACACCTAACATTTCCAACCAACTTTAAAACTCCACTTTCAAAGCACCAGAATTATCAGTCACACGTGCAGCACTCTTTCGAAAAGATTGCACTCTTGATGCAGGCAAATATCAGTCGGTGAAGATTTCATTTGCTATGATTTCTCCGGCGAACGAGGCAAAACGAGATCTCCAGCAGCAGTTCCTCCTATCAGAGTGCTCCGCGAGTGACACTTGCCGCCTGCCCAGGATGCATTTCCCCCGGTATTTTCCACGAGTTCCCGTAGCTAGGTGATTCTCAAACAATATTCCCTTGTTTACGGCCGTTGCAGCGTGTTTGCCTAGCGTATTCCCGCTGGAAATCTGCGGATATTTCACGATATTTGCACAAGAGAGGAGAGGGCAACAGCGAGATCCTCAAAGTACCGCCCGCCCTTTGCCGTGGCCCTTTTCAGACGTCACCGACCCCGGCCAATTCCTTTCAATTATTTCTACACAGCCCACCGACGAAGGCAGGGATTACACTCGCGCCGCTTCGTACTTCCACGCGGAATAGAGCGTCCTTTCTGGTGACACGACGTGAAAGGGGAATTCTCCGTGGAAATACGGGAAACGTGGGCTTCTTTCCACGGTTACCAAGTATGCAGGAGTGGATTCTCTACTCTTAAGTCTTTTTAGCTATTCGACTTCCTCGAATCACTCTATTTCTGGCCTGCAATCTTCTTATTGTCGCCACCGCGGTATTCTCAAGCTGTTGCGTCTTCAATTTTTATGCCTCGGGCGCAGAGGTATATACGAGAAATTGAACCAAGTTACTTTCTTGATCTCACCTAAAACGTGCAACTATAAAAATAGATGTCGATACGCAATGATCTTGCGAGGGCTTGTATTTTAAACCTTCAAAGATTCAAAGCAGAGTCTTTCTCTAGCAAAGAATAATTCCTCGAGTCCAAAATCAAAGTCACAAGTTTCTCTTTCTCTGCGGAAAAAACAGCAGCAAGTAGCGATTTCTCCGGTTAAGAGGACGAAATTATATTTTTACACGGGCAAGTCGAGTAGGAGGGAAAGGGTGAAGGTCGCCACGGAGGCGTGGCGCGCGAATGCAAATACTATGCAAATATCCGAGCGGAAATAGCTGCTGCGGCTGCGGTTCGCTTTGAACAGGTGACATCCTGCGCTCACTTTCTCCCTCTCTCTCTCTTCCTTTTCCAACAAAGTGCTACGACGGAGAGAGGATCCTTTATCTCCGCCAGAAGATACGAGGGAGATAGATGGAAGATCAGGGAGAGGAAGTTAATGCATCTTTCAACACGCGAGGAATAATTTCTCGTTCGCTACTAACGTATCCTTCTCTTCACCCTTCCAAGGGTTCTCCAACCGATCACGCGGAATATTTCTTCTTCTCTCTCTCGCTCCTCTTTTCCCGCCATTTCTC
The DNA here is from genome assembly GCF_001263275.1 of Habropoda laboriosa. Lineage (NCBI taxonomy): Eukaryota > Metazoa > Arthropoda > Insecta > Hymenoptera > Apidae > Habropoda > Habropoda laboriosa. The sequence continues at coordinate 1,729,161 of NW_017100262.1, forward strand.
TTCCTACATTTTTTTCACGCCGACGAACGATATAATGGGCGTCGCTATTATTTTTAATCTCTCTTTTCTCTGTCACTTTTTTCTTCCTGGTTCTTCTCAGGGTGCTTTGTCCTTTAAGGGAGAGGAGCACGGAGGGAAGTTAATGCATCTTTAATGCCCCGCGTAACACGTTGCAGTGGATATTTTTATGACTGCTCGCAGAAAATGTTCCAACAGAATCTTGCCGGAGCGGATCCTAGGAAATTTTTTTTCGTTCCATGGTGTACGAGAAGAGAGAGGAGCACATTTTGCTAGGAAACTCGTAATTGAATGTTCTTTGCCCGTGGTCATTCGTTTCAACTGCGTTTAGGAAAAGCTCTTTTCAGTGGCCATTTTCGTCGTGTATACTTCCTCTAGAGGCTCTCTTTTTTGGAGAAAACAACTCGACTTTTTATAGAGAAACTATTTTTTTCCTTAATTTTCTGGCTTAGGGATTTGAGAATTTCATGTGCCGAGTATTTAGCAGATGAAAATTGAAAGAAAAAATACTTCGCTACCTAACCGAGACTCGAACCGAGGACCTCGAGATTACAAACTTGGACTTGTAACCACTCGGCTACTCCCATGCTGCAAGGTAAGCCTCAGTTTTTATATACTTATCCCAACTTTTTCACATTTCTCCCTTCAAAAGTGATTTCACCAAACATTTCCCCCTCCCAAACACGCAATTCCACGTTTACCTTATCCAAGCGTTTCCAGAATTAAATTTCCAAAATTTACAATAACCATTCGCACCTCGAAGAACACTTGCACACGTTCCACAACATCCCAATTCCATATCCACCTTTTCCAGTCGAATCTAAAGCTCTCCTCGCCTCCCAGCCATTATTTCTCAAACGTTTCCCGGCGCAAAAGTTCCGTTCGCCTGTCCTATCGAGTCGGTTACCAGCTCCTTTGCGCCACGGTCGAGAGATTGACCCTTTTTAATAATGCACACTGGGACCGAGCTCTCCTTCTTTCCTCGTCCCAGACTTCAGCAACTGTTCCACGACCAGGACGACACAACTTTCCCTCCTACCACTCTCCATCTCTTACCACTTCACAGACGATTAATAGCCGTTGCAACGGGGAATTCACTTTAGCCAGCACGATTACAGGTCCCTGGTCTTAATCACGCTCGCGGCAACTTCTCCCCGAGTTTCCCTTCTTCGTCGAGTGTGTTTCCTAGCTCCAACTTCCGAGACACGGTTGCACGCGAAATTTTATTTCGTCCTGCGTGTACACGCCGTCTCGCCCTCTAACCTTTCCCTTCTTATTATTTGTCTTCGCGAGACAGGATCCGTGGGAACAGAGGAAACGGAAGCGGAGTGTGCTTGTTTGCTGAGAAACGTTCTAGGGTAATTGGACCGTCCTCGGTCCTCCTCTCCTCGAGCCTCCAAGGTTTGCCTGTGACAGGCTGAAGGGCTTGATTCTTCTTATGTGGGAATATATCGAAGACGCGCGCTCTGATTGTGACGAGGCTTGCGTGGGAGATGGTAAATGGGACAACTTTCGATATGGACTTTTTTTGTCGGCGATGATTCGTGTTGAGGAGGTGGAAAAAGTAGCGAAGTTGGGACCTGGAATATCTCGAAAATTAGCGGGGCTAGGAAGAAGCTTTTCTTCTCAGCTGTGTGTTCTTTAACCCTTTCGCGACTAGCGCCGGTTATATCCGGCATCCACTAAGCGCGTCGCATTGGCTCGCGCCTCGACAACTCAAAGTGAAGATTTATTTTAAAATACAGAACAAGGCCTCGACAACGTTCCCTTTATCCAATAAGTCCTCTGCTGTTCCAACGAAATCCTCTAAGATTTTACACGGGCACACTGGGAGCTCGAAAAACGCGAGACACTCTTAACGTGTATGATGTGCACTAATGGCACGACGTCCCCCGTTCGTCAGTGGCGTACCGATGGCTAGTTCCGCCGTCGCGAAAAGGTTAATGGAGAATTTTTTTACACGAAGAATTCAAAGAATAAAAATTTTTTCTGCGTTTGACCACTTTTCCTCAAATTTTCTTTGCTAAATTTTGCAAATTTCTGCTAAATAGACCAAAATTGGAGATCCATGTTTTTTTAGAATTTCTTGTGTTTTCCATATAAAAGTAATTATTAGACACATTTTTTTAATTTTAAGAGTTAGAAATCTCTTTTTCTTCTAATCGTCGCGAGGACCAAGTACCAATCTAACAATCAACGACTCACAAAGTTCACCTACGCAAACAAATCATCAAAACCTAAAGGAACGGCGGAAAAGCGAGTTAACCACTCCACAACCGTAATCTCTCAGGCAAACTCCCCAAATCCAATCGCATCTTAACAATTTTATATTTCAATTTACCCTCGAATTTTATTCTCCAAATAAATTCAAGATCCAGCTTCGAATATCGAGCAGCTTTCCTCCACCCTCTCGGGTCCTCGATACTTGGATCTCTCGAACACGTCGTTCGCGCACAAAAGCTCACGAGTAAAATCGATCGTATCGTAAACGCGCTCGTGCGACGATTTAAACGCGAATTCTCCAGGAACCGTCGTCGTACCGGCTAGAAAGAGAGAGAAGAAGAAGCTTCTTCGCAATTCATTTTTTCTTCTATTCCAAGTCTGGCATATTGATCACATTTGCCACGTGAAAACGATGACCACAGTCATCTTTCACCGAAACGACGCAAACGTGTCCGACGCGTGCAATTTCCGTGCACCACAGAGAAAATACACACACACGGACGTGTTTTATTCTCGATGAATGAAATTCTTCCCTCTTGAATTCTATACGCGCGTGTGTGGAACACACCATGCTCTGGATAAATAAATTTCGTTTCACCAAGCGCCCCCGTTTCCGCTCACAGATATTCCCGTTTCCACGCGATCCTTCCTGCATGAATGAATAACGAGCCTTCGAAAGTCTACTTCTACGCGATGAAAACGCTTCGTTTAGGGCCAATTAAAGCAACAAGTTATGTTGACAGGGGGTAAGATGGAGGTTTTTATTGGAGGGAAATTTTATTGGGTTCATTCGTGCGAAGGGTCGTTTGAGAGAGCAAACTTTGGAAAGTTGAATTTTTACTTGGATTGTGAATATTGATTTTTCATAATTTTTTAATCATTTTCATATTTTTTTTAGGATATCAACCCTTTGCACTACAATGGCGCCATTACGGCGACACGCGCAACTACTTTGGAGAACTTTAAAAAGTCAAATTCAGGTTTTTCTATATTACTGAAACAATGGAAATTAAAATGAGAAATGGAAATGAAACTTAGGGTTTTCGAAAGTTTCACTGCAAAAGTATACTGGAGTTGCTGATTAATTCTATCGACAAATGCTTGGAGTACAAGGGGTTAAGGATTTTTAAATGTCGAGTTTTGAGGAAATGAGGAATCCTCAGGAAAGTGTCTAGATTTCATTCAAATTAGGGTTAAGATGCAAGAGGAATTTTCAATTTTACAGTAAATATTAATTTTTGCTAATTTCTTAACCATTTTGATCATTTTTTGATAATATTTGATGATTTTAATTATTTTTCAACATTGAGTTTTGAGGTCATGAGGAATCCTCAGGAAAGTGTGTGTAGATTTCATTCAGATTAGGTTTGAGATGGAAGAGGAATTTTCAATTTCACAGTAAATATTAATTTTCGGTAATTTTTTAATGCCTTCACAGATCTGAGGATTAATTGTGATTCTCATCTGAATTAGTTCAGTAGATTGTGAAACTCATTCGTGAATCTTGAGTTGCGAGGCCATAAGGAACCCTAAATTTCAATGCTTTTCTTATCATGGATTGAAATTACAATACACGTGTAATCCATGAGACTAAATAGGAAATTTCTTATTGGTACGAAATTTGGGATATTAATGAATGTTTTAACATTTGAAAGCCTAAAAGTTCCTCTTAAATGTAATCTCCGATTTGGTACCACACATTGAATATCAACCTGTTAACTCGCCACTGGTTCACAAACACTTCACTTATCGAGAGTCCATTCGTTCGTTAATTGCACTCCTACGCCTACACAAACTACAAACCACATCAGGTTCGCATTTTTCATTACAAACGAGATTGAATTTCCGCTCGAGAAACAAACTCATTTGACACATTAACGAATTGTCTAAAAACTCCTGTATCTGACATGAAAGAACATTTTCACAAGCATTTTTTCCCACAGTTGAGCGAGTTTTCCCTTTTCACGAGCATTCACTCGTCCCGATTGCTTCTCAGACCTACAATCTTCCCTCGGTTATTAATAAATTCTCCAATATCAGCAAGATAAATGATTATTTTCCTATTTTTCTTCCTCCATCGCGACCTCCTCGAGCATAACATTTCCCCGGGACACATTTTCCACCGTCTTAGATCTCAATACCGAATCCCCAGCGTCCAAAGCAGAGACACTTCCTTGTAGAATAAGCGAAGAAAAACCAAAGTCGGACGCGATAACGTAGACCAAAAGCTGTCCCCTCTCGAATTTTCCAATCCGTCCATTTTCCAACGTGTCCACGTTCTCCCGTTGCCTTTCAATTTCCTCCACTTTGCCGCCCAGAAAATCCTCCCATTTTTTCGTCCTCGCAAAATTGTGCGAACCGTCAAAATACGAAAATACGCTCGCAGGATTTACCGGGGTTGATTAAGGCAATCACTTTTGAGACTTTCGGTTAACTAATGAAATCTGTGTTCTAAGAATTCAAATGTGAAACTAATACAACGTTCCAAGCTCACACTACTGTAGGCACCTAGGGAAAAATATTGAGGGACCCAACGGGAATCGAACCCGGGACCTTCTCCCCGAACACTCCCTCTCTACTGTCCCTTAGAGGTTTCCTATTTGGGTATGGAGGCCCCGATACTACACTCGGCCACCCTGAACTGACATTCGCCCTCGAATGTCCTCAGTGCAACGCAACTCAACTCAACACTTTCGGGTACACTCCCCCACACAGTGGCACTCTCAGCCGAAACTCTGTTTCTCAACTCTTTTTGGGGGACGTGCAAAACCCTCTCATCACACGTTTTCATCTCGCAGCGCCTGGCTTCGTGCAGCCGTAGATGCCTCCATCCCGGCTGAGCCCCCATTTGTAGGAAGGAACCTAGGGAAAAATATTGAGGGACCCAACGGGAATCGAACCCTGGACCTTCGGCTCAGCAAGCCGAGGCTTTGCGCGCTACGCCAAACACTCCCTCTCTATTGTCCCTTCGAGGTTTCCTATTTGGGTATGGAGGCCCCGATAGTACACTACGTGGTGAGGGGGTCCATTTGAGCCCCTCCCTTCGCGAACGACATGAGGGAGGGGCCGGGCGTGTGGTGGGCCCGGTGGCGAGATCCCGGGCCCACCCCGCAACGCCGAGGAAGGATCACCGTGAGGGTTTTAGCCGGTATAAGTCCGGCACTGCACCGCCCCGTCTCCCAAAGCGGGGTGTCCATCAGAATTTCCCCAACGCAAAAACAAAAACCTCTATCTCTAGCTCAAGCACTCTTCGTTCACGCAACCATCGCTTCGTCACAAACATTCTACCCTATTCATTGTTACAAACATATCCCATCCCTCCTACACACTTAACCATCGTCGCGAAACAATTCTACGCGACAGAACGTTCAGACGCTTCTTGAACAACCGTAAATCCTCCGCAACAGCTGTCTCGAGGCGGCAAGATTCTCATCCGGCGATTTCACACGCTGGATAAACAGGCTTAATCGTCTGGTTCCCTTGACGTAGTAATAAAATCAACGAGCCCGGTGTTTCCTCGAGGAAAAGTCGTTTTCACCGACGAACAAGGTTTGGGGGAAAGACACGGGACACTTTTCTCGTTGCAAAACCGTGAAACCTGGTGAAACGTAGGAAGGTAGCAAGGACACACGCACTTCCGGCACTTTCGAAACGACCAACGGCTTAATGGTCGCGCGCGTTTCTCTCTGCCCTTCTTTCCCACTTGGAACAATGGGACGCGAGCCTCGTTTCATGTTTATTTTAATTGTTCCGGGGTACACCGGTGCAGCGATGCAATTTGTGGACGGTTGTTAGGACGGTGTCGTTCCGGGAATGCCGGAAGTTTCGGCGTTACGAGACTAGCTAGAGTTCGCGGGATAGAGTTTGACATTTGGTAGAACTGTGCAACGATGGTCCGACATTTTCGTGTGGTGATCGTTCGGTGCACTCGATGATCCGAGTGTATTTTCTGGTATCGGTGTGTCTTTCGCGGTAAGTACGGCTCTGCTTTAGGAACTGGAGTTTTTTAAGGAGAGTTTTTGTGGTTTTCTTTTCTTTGGACTGTGTAGTGTGAAAAATATATTCCTTCAGATGGTCTGATCGCAAAGTTTAAAGGTATATGCTTTCAGATAATTTGGTTGCAACATTGATTTGCAAAATTTAACTGCACAGGGTGATTCACAACTTTATGTGTAAATAATGCAAAACAGAAATAATTATTGTAGGCGTCTCTTCAAATCGTGCAACTTTTGCTTTAGGCGCTTTTCTTCGCAGGTGATAATTTATGAGTGATTTCAAGTGGTGTTAAGATAGGTGAATCACTCTGATTAATGGAGAAATAATACAAAGTGTAATAAACAGCGAATAAAAGTAACTAAAAGTGGAATATTAAAATAGTTTGATTGTAAAATTAATTGTAAATGGTAACAGGGTTCAGTTATTACAAGAAGTATGATTCTGAAACAATTTTAGCCCACTTTCCTTAGTCCTACAACTCTCCCTTGTGTCAGAGTGACGGTCTTTAAGTAGAACAAGACGATACAGGTCAGACAAACGTGTATCATTTATCCTACTACTGAAACTCTACATAAAATCTCTATAAAATTCCAAGCAAAATCCCAAACATTTCCATTCGTTCAACATCGTTAAACACTTATATTTTCACATATCATAATCAACAAAAAGTCTACAAACCCCTAAAACTCCTTTTCCAATCCCGACTTTCGGATTGCATTAAAAAGAAATTCCACCGAACCCTAAAAATTTCTCTCTAATCGCCACTGTCAGGTAGCGTTAAAAATAAATTCCACAAAATCCTAAAAATTGCTTTCCAATGATCGCCTAAGGAACCCAAAAACCGTCGAAAATTCGAACCGACTCGAAGGGATAATCGCGAAAATTCCCGATCCCCCGGATTCCTCATCGAATAACAATTTCAGCCGAACATGTAACGCGAAAGCAATCTCTGACAAGTGACAGCCACCCCCGAGGCGAGTAGAACTCCTGGCTGATTAAAGTTCGTGTCGTTGAAAGGGCTGCGGAGCAGCGGCGTTTCGCGTTCGCTTTAGCGAAAAGCGCGGCGACAGGCACAGAGCAACGTGACGGATAAAACGAGCAACAGACAAGGTACTGGCTGCTAATCGCGCGCTTCTAAACTAGCGCGAACAAGCCTCGAAGGCGACGATCGTGCAACTCAACCACGTCAGATCGAATCTAGAACGGGAACGTGTGCCAAAGGTGGATCGATACAGCCGCGTTTCGCGACGCGTTTAAGGCTTATCGCCGGCGTGGAAAAGTCGTTAAAGCCAGTGCTCGCGGCTTTACGATCTGTTAAGTGACCAAACAACGTTTAAACGAGCTGCTTTACGGCTTCCACAGCTCCTCTCGAAATTTGTATCTGTTCCGAAGCGACGCGAAAACGCGTGTTTAATTACTTCTCGATTGGGTTGAACGAACGAAGGTGTAATTTGGCAAAAGTAACTGGGGGAAATCTTCCATTCTGTGACTTACTTTCCTGGTATCGGTGAAGAGTTAAATTTGCGAAGTTCTTTAGGCTTTTCTGAGATTTTTCATTTTCTTTCTTAAGACTTTTTCTGAGATTTTTAATTAGGGTCCCTGAGATTTTTCGTTTTCTTCCTTAAGGTCCTTGAGATTTTTAGAAATTCCTGAAAATTTATGGAAATTTCTATGGAAGTTTAGTTTCAGGTACACCGAAGATTCAATACGAGGAGGTTCGATTTAAAACATGAAAGAATCTCCGGGTATATACAAAAGACTAGCCCAGCTAACGAACAGACTTGGGGGAAAAAACATCGATCGATAATCAATTATAGTCTCTTCCTGTGTAATCAGTCCAATAACGAGCAGAAGGCGGCGAAGAAACGACGACGAGCCTGGAGGAACCTTCGAATATTTCTATTTCTCGTTACTCGAGCGCGGCCAAAAATGAAACGAAAAAAATCGATCGATAACCAATTCCTGGCTGCTCGCGTAATCCGTTCCTTTCACCGGCCGAATAACCCGCTGGTAATCTTTATTGATACCGAAGAGCACTGCAGCAAAAGAGGGGGAGAGGGAAGGATGGATATTCCAATCGAGTGTCTCGATCGAAATTCCCTATTAGTCACACTTGCTCCCGTTCGATTAACGCGAAATGAAGGATTGGCTGGAGAGGAAAGGGTTGAGGGATGTTTATGGGGCGAGGGTTTATGGCTGCTGTGGAACTTTCCTAACTACTGTTGCGTGATGCACACTTGGACGTTGAACCTTTTAACTTGGAAATGTACTTTACCAAATGAAATCAGTTTGTATGTGTGTGTTACACTTCTTGGTATTTGCTGGATTAACGAATGTATTAATTTTTCAGGTTGTTAACCTTTTTAGTTATGACTAGTTAAGAAATGAACGTTTTTGCTTGGAAATGTACTTTGTGAAATGAAATGAATTTACGTGTATGTGCAGGTATTTGGTAGTTTAACGAGTGTATTAATTTTTCAGGTTCTGTTTACTTACGTCCAGTTACGAATTGAACGTTTTAGCTTGGAAATGTACTTTGTGAAATGAAATGAATTTACATACATATACGTGCAGGTATTTGGTGGTTTAACGAGCGTATTATTTTGTCAGGTTCTGTTTACTTACGTCCAGTTACGAATTGAACGTTTTAGCTTGGAAATGTACTTTGTGAAATGAAATGAATTTACGTACATATATGTGCAGGTATTTGCTGGATTAACGAATGTATTAATTTTTTAGGTTCTTTTTACTTATGTCTAGTGAAGTTTTGAATGTTTCAGCTTGGAAGTGTACTTTGTGAAATGAAATGAATTTGCATGTGCATATATCTTTTCTGGTTAGGAGTATTGAGTAGAAAATGATTTTTGAACACTACGTTAAACGACATATATAAACATAATTTGTACTTGATAAACTGTAATCATAGTTCGACTCGAAATTGACGTTTACTACGAATGCAACCTACTTTCACCGCATCTTGACCACGATCTAACCCACTAATGCGACTCCAAGTTACCAGCGGAGGAATTAATTGATCCACACTGGTCATCAACGAGCTTTCTTCTCCCAACTTCGATATTTCAACTGTAATTCAAAGACTGCAGATAAGAATTAACTTAAGAAATACTGATTACTTGTACAACATATAATTACGTCGCTACTTCAATTTCTTCACAAAACTGAATCACTCGAAAATTACATTTTCCTCAAATACACCTACGTACATTAAGTCATCAATTGCTAACTATTTTTATTACTTAAAAAAATGAGAGTTCATTAGTTGCGCTCATAATATTTTCGAGTCCATCGTCCTCAAAGGGTGAAGAAAAAGTTAATCAACCTCTCTCTACGATCCACACGAAAAATGTACAAAATCCGCAATTCGATATATTCAAAACTTCCCTCTGCTCCTATTGTCGAGAAACAATCAGCATTTCCTTCAGTTCCCATCGACAACCCGGCCGGATCGAGGCTGAAGCGAGGGGGAGAGGAAATCGTGAAAAATCAAGGGTCCATTCGGCCGTGAAGTTTCCTTCGGTGGAAAACGAATATCCTCGCGAGGGAACTCTCTCTCTCAGCGACGATCTCACTTGAAGAATCGTTCGTGGAGGTTGAAACGCCGAAAACTGAGAGAGAAATCTCGTATGTGTGCACGGGGGGAGGAGAGAGAGAGCCGTGGACGATATCAGGATCGAATCGAATTTATTTTCCACCGCAGCCAGGCGGCCATCGTCCTCGTCGTCGGCTGGGAAAAAGTCGGTCGACAAACAAAAGCATAAACGAGCCCAGAGAAGATGAATGAGCTCTCGAGGAGATAAGCACGTCCAACCGGCCGCGGCTTAGTTTCCGTACAGTGATTCCTACACTTTTTTCCCTCGATACACAGGGGAATATACAGATTTCGCGGCTGACGATCGATGGATTTTCTGTGCCAGTTTTTTGCGCCACGTACGTGAGGAAAGGAAGACGGCGCTGGTGGATTTTAGCATGCTGAGGTGTTTCTGACTTCTGCGCTTCAAATTCTCTGGAAATTGCTCCTTCTTTTTTGAAATAGATAAACTATGTAGATTTAACCCTTCGAACTCGAGAGGTGACACAGAAGCGACCTTACTTTTATATTTACCATTTGGTAAATAATTAACGAAGACACCCCTGATATTTTCTAGGAAAGCAGGTCTATGGTCCTCCATGTGTCCTCCAATTGTTCACCGTATGTTTGAAATAGTTCAGTACAGTTTGAAAGAACCAAGTTCTAACGAAGTGTTGCAAGGTCTTGTATAACATAAAAGTACATTACACATTGAAGTGAAATATTATAATTAATATATTCTAGCTATATTAAATAATATGGTTAATACATGTATGGTTTATTTCTGCGTTAGTTTAAAAAAGTTTCGTTAATTTTATCGAGCAAACAAGCTCCGATTTGCTACTTTTTTTTTATTGGAAAAAAGGGCATTCGAGTGCAAGAGTTGGACTGATTCACCTTTTGTCGTAATTTAATTACTAATGGATTTTTGAAACACTCGGTAATTTTATACAATTTACGCGTAAATACAGTGATATTTGCTGAGTGTAGAATTAATTGTGTCGTTTTTTGTCGCAGTTTAATAAATTCGTCTTTTTTAGCAATTTAACACGAATGAAAAAATGTGTTTGTTAAATGGCAGAGTTTAAGAGGAATTGTTTCGACAAAAGGACGAAATAAATTAAAGGGAAAAAAGAGTGGAATGTGCTATAAATATTTTCCAACAATTTTTTCCAACTTTATGCAGCAAGAAGTTACGCGTATGACAATTTCCCGGGACAAACTTTCTCCGTAGAGATGAAAAGTTGCTGCGAGATAAATGATCGAGTCGGATGAACTTCTCATTCTAGTTTCCAGTTACAACCCTCCCTTTCGTGGGTAACATTCATTCACCTGCGCGATTCCTTCTTTCTTTCTCACTCGACGAACCAAAAAATAATCCAAATATTTCTCAAAATACTAAAAAATTTTACGTTTTCTTGGAAAATTTTCTCGTAGATCGAAGAGCTAATCAAATTAAATTAATCATCACTGAAAGACATTCCAAGACTTTCTCTAAATACTAAAAAATTTCAAGTTTTCTTGAATAATTTTCACGCAGATGGAAGATCTACCCAAATAAATAAAACATTCCAAGTATTTCGCTAAACGCTCAAAAATTCCAAGTTTCCTTGCATAATTTCCTAGCAGATTGAAAATCTACCGAAATAAATAAAATATTCCAAATATTTCTCAAAATACTCAAAAATTTGATATTTCCCTGTGACAATCTACCCAAATAAAATCAATAATCGCCATAAAACATTCCAAGAATTTCTCTAAATACTAAAAAATTTCAAATTTCCTTGAATAATTTTCTCGCAGACCGGAGATCTACCGAAATAAACAAAATCATCCCTTCAAACCATTCCAACAATTTCTCTAAACACTCCTTCGCTCCTCGTTAAATCAATCACGAGAAAAAATCAAACGTTCCGCACAAAGGACTCCATCCAGTTCCATAAAACACTGGAAACGACCCAACGACTCGAGAAATCGAGCGCTCGGTAATCGCGCCTCGGCTCGCAAGAAGCGACGATTTCTACAGGTTGCGCGACAGAGAGGGAGGTTCGCTAACGAACCGAAAACTCTCTCGAATCTATCGAAAAACCGGGAAGGAGCGCCTCGCTCTTGTGAAAGCGGCCCGACTGTCTGAGAAGCGGAAACGTAGGCGTACAGGAGCGTAAACAAGCGTCGTTCATTTGCAACAGAGTATTTCGTGGCGTAACACGCGCGCGATACTGGGCGTTCTCGTTAGCACGAACAGATGGAACGATAAAACTGAAACTAAGTGACGACTCTGCACAGTATATATACATAGAGTAGGTAGATAAATACAAACCAGTTTCCACCCTCCTTCGCGGAGGGTTCTCGCGCGTGGAATTGCATTTGCCTCGACCAGTATGAAAATAAATACGCGTGGCAGGCTAGGGTATAACGTGGAACAAGAGAGGAAAATCATGGTTCGAGCGGGAGGATGAATAATCGTGGAAATTTGCATTCGCCAATTATTTAGCCGGATATTTGGCTCATCGCACCATTCGATATTTTCCATCCGCATCGCGATCAAACCGGCTCTCCGTGGAAATTAGCATTTTTCCATTCTTCCGTCAACGAGATTTGTTATTCCACGCGAATTTCTTTTTTTTTTTTTTTTTTTTATTTTTCTTTTTTTTTTTTTTTATTTTTCTTTTTTTTTTTTTTTATTTTTCTTTTTTTTTTTTTTTATTTTTCTTTTTTTTTTTTTTTATTTTTCTTTTTTTTTTTTTTTATTTTTCTTTTTTTTTTTTTTTATTTTTCTTTTTTTTTTTTTTTGAATTTTTTTTTTTTTTTGTGAATTATTCTCTTTTTTTTTAACGTCCCGTCGACCGTTTTGGTGATGCAGGGTGGATTTCTGTCGGGGAGAAGTTTTAACGCGTGAAACGAGAGGACATTCTTCGATAAGGTGTTTGAAAAAAATTCAACGCTGTTGTTTTTTTGCGATTGAATTTTTCGATGTGAATTCTTCACTTTTAGTTGGAAATCTGCCGAAATTCGGAATTTTCGTGGGATACAGGAAGAATATACAGGGTGTGCTATGAAAAACACTTGATAATAATTATCTTCTCTGGACCTTAAGTCAATAGCCAGAATTTTTGTCTATTTTACCGTCCAATTTTAGCAGGTTTCTGATAGCTATTCCGACAACTAACTGTGATGCCCGGTTTCGCCTGAGTTTCTCGACTCTCCTGAGGGCAGCTGTTGGGGTGACACTTAAATCGGAGCAATTAAAGATCGACGTTACGTAGAGAAGAAAGTTTATTAAAACGTGACGTGCAGATGAGAAAATAGTTACTCGAGGATGGAAAAATAGGGCTATTTAGGGGTTGGAGGAAGACGATCTTGGGATTATGACTGTGCAGGAGAGTTGGAAGGTGAGAAGTCCAGTGTGAGTAATGTTGAAAGTTGGTGACTAAATAGCTGTGAATACAGATAAGGCTAAGACTGAGGCTAAGAAAGAATTAATTTGAGGGTATAACGTGACGAATTTTAAACTTGAAGCAAGCACGGATAGGAAATGTGTCAAATAACAACGACATGGCCGGATATTTCAATCTTTTACCGGGAAGATGAAATATTTAACATAAGGGCTGGAAGAGAATCTTTTTGATGGAAGAATTGGCAAAAATTGCACGTGAAACAGTATATTATATATATACAGGGTGTCCCACGCAACTGGAACAGGCTGTACCTCCCAAACGGTTGGGAATAGAAGATGTTATAAGTAGAAGTTAAATGGTGTTTAGGTGTGAGCAATTTAACAAGTTGGAGTATGAAAGAGAGTCTTTCGTGTATGCTCACTTCATACGTCAACGTTAATGACGATTGAATATTTATTGAATTTGGATACTGGACGGTGGTGAAAGAATGATGTCACGAGTATAGATAACACTTAAACTTTAAATTTATTCTACAACTGTTGAATTAGAAAAACGCGTTAGACTGGTGATAATAATGTTTGTGTTGAACCGCTGATAGAAATTTATTTTATTGGTTGCCCTGACTCGGCCAAGGTAAATGAAAATTAACACGGCCGAGGTAAAATTCTTAATCCTAATACAAAAGGGGCAATCGTCGCTATGCATTCAAAAAAAGGTAAAATATGCACAATGGTTTTTAGTTATGATTAGTTTTACGCCTTAACAAATGGTATCAGAATTTTATGCACTTTTGTGCATCGGTGCATCAGAAAAATGCAACTGCACTTCCTTTTGTGAATGGAAATCTATGTTTTTGAGTGCAGCAATCGATGCAGTTTCTTGTGCTCTACATAAAAGTACTAACATACATATGCCCTAAACTTATTCGTTAGGAAGTTATCGAAGCTAAAAGTTCTCTGATTATTTCGGTCTCTCGGTAAGTGTTCCGGAGTACCTACGTTATGTTCCATTACAATCCAGAGAACTTTTGTGCATAAAATTAGTTGCACATTATGCACCGTCTGATACCATTTAACTTTTACTTATGACATCTTCTTCTATTCCCAACCGTTTAGGAGGTACAGCCTGTTCCAGTTGCGTGGGACACCCTGTATATATATATTTATTTAGCCTCACAGCCATGCATTGGACTTGGTTTACAATAACCTACGTTTTCTTATTCACACATTCGATTCGTTCTCTCCCTCTTTCTTCCGTTCACATTCCCTCGTACTCTACTAACCTATCACCCTACTAATTACCCATTAATTGTTGCCCCTTCCTTATACTTTAATATTCCCTTTGGTGTTATCAGCCACTCTCCCTTTTGTCTTTCTCAGCTTCTCGAGCGTGAAACAGTATATTTTAACAATGTAACAGTCAACTATACCAGCAATAATATTTAAGAAGCTCCATAATATTGGATATTAAAATGAGACAACAAGGTTGGCCAACGACTTTTGCCATTTCGCAGCTGGCTAGCAGCAACAGGTACTCTTGGTCTCTTTTCAAACGAGAAGTGCATCGATAATTGCCGATACTCCCTGCTGCGCAGCCAGCAAACTCTACTCGATTTCGCGATTTATGCGAGTAGATCGTTTTATCTACCCGGAACAGGCGATACCATTTTCCCCGTTTCGCCCGTTTTCACACACGAATTAAAACACTTCAACCTGTTGATCTTCGTGCACACGATTCCTCGAGAAGAATTTTCGCGCCAAGTTCCTCTCCCTTCTGTCGACGCGACGCCGCAACACGAAGCTCCGGTATAATCGAGCAATTCGAGAAGATAGAAACACACGTAGGATTATCGGCGATATTTTCTAACACCTGCGCGCAATTAGCGCGTGAAATAGAGTTAACGACGCAATTACCTCTAATTGCGTGGAAAATGCAGGCCCGGCCGCAATCGAACTCGATATCGCCGACGTTAACGCGGAGAATCGAGTGCATCTGTCGAATTTGTTGATCAGTTTAATTGCACGCACTGCACGCGCGAGGAACGGCGAGGATTTGGAGGTAATCCGGAGGAGAGCGAAATGGAAAAATAAGTGAAAAGGTTAGGTTTGTGTCGGTGAAGAGTGACTCTTTGATCGTTGGGAAATTCTGAAGTTTCGGTACCTTTTGAAATTTTGGTTACTTTAGAAATGTTACGGAAGAAAATGGAATTGAGGGAAAAGAAAGTGAAATTGAGGGAAAAGAAAATGGAATTCAGGGGAAACAATAAAATGGAAGGAAAAGGAAATGGAATTTAGGGAAAAGAGAATGGATTTGTGGGAAAAGAAAATGAACTTGAGGGAAAAGCAAATGGAATTGAGGGAAAACAATGAAATGGAAGGAAAAGAAAATGGAATTGAGGGAAAACAATGAAATGGAAGGAAAAGAAAATGAACTTGAGGGAAAAGAAAATGGAATTGGGGGAAAACAATGAAATGGAGGGAAAAGAAAGTGAAATTGAGGGAAAAGAAAATGGAATTGATGGAAAAGAAAATGAACTTGAGGGAAGGGAAAATGGAATTAAGGGAAAACAATGAAATGGAGGGAAAAGAAAGTGAAATTGAGGGAAAAGAAAATGAAATGGAGGGAAAAGAAAGTGAAATTGAGGGAAAGGAAAATGGAATTGAGGGAAAACAATGAAATGGAGGAAAAAGAAAGTGAAATTGAGGGAAAACAATGAAATGGAGGGAAAAGAAAATGGAATTAAGGGAAAAGAAAATGGAATTGGGGGAAAACAATAAAATTGAGGGGAAAACAATAAAATTGAGGGGAAAAAAATGAACTTGAGGGAAAGGAAAATGGAATTGAGGGAAAACAATGAAATGGAGGAGGATAAAGAAAACGAAATTGAGGGAAAATAAAATGAAATTGAGGGAAAAGAAAATGGAATTGAGGGAAAATAAAATGGAATTGAGGGAAAAGGAACTGGAATTGAGATAATCGACGAAACAATCTTCAAACTTCATTTTTAAGAAAACTCCCTTCAAGTTCAAAGAAGTATACCAACGAGAGACAACTTACTCGAGACAAAATACGCGTGGCACATACTGAGAAGAAAAAAAAAGCGTTCCTGAGCGATTCGAGGTGATCGATGGAGCACATTTCACGGATCAACGTTGATTTATGACGGCTCGAAAGGTGCTGCGTTCACCTGACGCGCGATACACGGAATGATTCATCGTGGCACGCAGCGTACATGCATTGTTACGTGCACCTACTAACGTGCATCCATTTCACGAGCTTATTTTCAATGAAGTGCAAAGGCAGCCACAATGGACGACAGTCAACCGTGTCGAGAGCAACGTCGCCATTTTATAAAACGTCAATTTCCCTTGTTCTACACGTTACACACACACACACACATGTGTATATATATGTATACAGGGTGTTTCAAAATATGTGGACGTAACTTCAGGGGTGCAAATTAAATCGTTGCAAATTACAACTTTTTCATTTCTACCAATTATTTATCTTTATGAAAAAATTTCAGAAAAACCATTTGCCCCCTTTTATTAAGCACCCTTTGTACTACAAATTACCTTTTCCAAATTTCATTTTTACCAACATTGGCCCAAGTTGTAGCACAGAAACTTAGAGTGGCCGGTACTGCACGACTCTCCCCTATGTTTATACGAACTTTTTTTCTTATTCCAGCGCACCGAATCTATCCCCGAAGTTACGTCCGCACGTTTTGAAACGCCATGTACATTCTCGTTACACCTCATTTTCATACATTTTCTTGTCGTTCAACTTGTTTAATGTCTCGCTCGGTATGTTACACGGCGAAGTATATAGTACATAGCTGATGGAATAATCGATTCTGAAGGTGGAAGAGCGCCGAGTTCCGATGTTCGGAGGCGAATTGCCTAAATCGCAGACGGCAACGTAGCACGTAGGGAAGACGTAACAATCTGGAACGGGGTTAAGCGTTCCATTTCCCGGCGACACGATGTGTAATTCACCTTAAATCACGCCGGCAGCTTCATTTAGGACCCTCGTAACCAGAAGTTCGTAATTTCGTTTGCTACTCGCGCGGGACATGCACGCCAACCGATATGAAAATGAAGATCGAAACTTGTCCGTAGGGGACATCAATGGAATTAGCGCAAGTGTCCTTTAAATCCCGCTAAAAAGGTTTCTTTCGGTCGTCGATCGAGATTTTATCCAGTCAGATATTAGGTGGATTATAGAGATTCCTCCTGTCGACGTAAATTGTGGTTTAATTTTAACCCTTTTAAGCTGAAAGTAGGGACCTATCGATATTCCTGTTAATTTGCGAAAATGATCAGTGTATTTGAATTAAAAGAGAGTAATACATTTATTAATATTTACTGAACAATGTAATTTCCATCATTACTGATCACCTCTTCCCAACGTGATGGTAATTTGTGCATTCCGTTTCTGTAGAATGACTCATCTTGTTAGGACAGCAAGGGGACGATTTTATGATACGTGCTTTCCAGTTCAGCAAACCGTTATTTTAATTTAGCAGACCGGTCTGCAGCCGACATGCGGCACGTAGAATTTCTCAAATATTAAAGAATAGGCTATTGTTCAGTCAGTAGGGCAAGGTATCATAAAGTCACCCCCAAAGGGTCTCCGGAACCGATGCAATTACCGAGGCCTCTCGGTACCTGACCTTCCGAACGAGTCGGAGAGTCAGAGTTGACCTGGCCGAGTTTCCCCCCCTTGTTGTCAAATTTCCGTCCTGCAAGGACCAGCTTCGTCACCCCCGCTCCAAGGACGTGCCGCGCTCCGGGCGCAGTGGAAGGGGGAGATACGGGGTTGGTCACTTAGAAATTTTAAGAACCTCCCTTCGCGTCCCTTCTTCAAATTTTAGAAGATTTGGAGAAGGGACGACTCGATAAGAAGGCCGACTTAGCTTAAGACCACAGAGTGTTAGTACACAGACCATCAGTTATAAATTAGTACCCGAGTGCTTAACACATCTTTTCAGAACTTTCCCACAGACCTGATATTTATTTTTTATTCTTGCATTGAAAGCAACCAATGTTTGCGACACTTGCTTTTTCCTTAATTTCTCGCGTTTCAGTTGCCGTTTCAGTAACTCGTTATAGCACTAATTATAGTTTGCCAATTTTTTGAGTTTCTATTTTCTATGAAATTTTCAAGCTTTTTGTTACAAACAGCCTCCGATCTTTTTAACAAGTGCTCCCTAAAAATCTCTGATCTGAAAAGAGTTGAAGGGTCAATTCTATTGCTTCTGCTTTGTCCTTAATGTTTCACCTTTCAGCTGCCATTTCAGTGACTCGTTATAGCACTAATTATATTTCGCCAATCTATGAAATTTTCAAGATTTATCTTCTTAACAAGTGTTCTCTAAAAGTCTCTGATCCGAGAAGTGTTAATTCGCACAATTTCATAATGAAAATTTCACCCTAATTCAGTCACCACAAAATGGGCCCTCTTTCGCAACGAAACTTGTACTAAATGAACTACAAAATCCACAATTCCAGCCTTCCAAAACCCCGAATCACCCTGTAACCACCCAATTGCCTCCACCCCGAAGGATTCGTCAATTAACTCGCATTAAACGTGCTCAAAGGCATTTCACTCGCGATCTCCACATCTCACGGTTTACCGATTTCGAATAAACGAGGCGAGTTTCCATCGAAGCGTGGACCGTTCGACGGGAAAGAGCGAGGGGCTGGTAATTGGAACAAGACACTGTCATTAAAGGCGGATAGGGGAACACGAGCATTGATTTACCAGAGCGAATTAACGCCGCGGTTACGGTATATTCGCGAGGAATGAAATCGTTAGGAGTACCGCGATATCCGGTTGATCCTGCGGAATCCTCATTAACGCACTTTCTCCCCACTTTCTCCACTTTATTTCCACCAGAGACACACACGCGCACAGTTCCTCACAGACCAAACAAACCGGAGAAACGCAACGATTCCGCCCCAACTTCCGCGGAATTATTTCGCGATCAACTACGACAGAACGTTCCCCTGGACAATCTCTTTCCAGAGAGAGGACTCGAGCTTTTTCTAATTAGCTGCAAACACTTTGAAGCGGTTACAGGGGTGGGTATGCGTGGATTATGAAACGAAGAGGGAGTTCGATGCGGAATAATAGACGAGAGAGGAGAAAAGAATACGACAGAGTTTCTAGTGGGGAGAGTTTTCAAAAGGTGGATTGGATTATTTTCGGCGACTAAAACGTTCCAGGCTTCACCTCCCTCAACCTCTTCCACAGTAATTCCTAGAATAATTCCTGCATTATCGAATTAAAGTTCGAGCGGAAATCTGAGGAGAATTTTCACGTGGAATAATCGCTAAAGAAGGATATTTCCAAAGTATCTTATACCATAGAGGAGGTTTCTTTCGAAAAAGATTGGATTGCTTGAAAATACCTTTTAATGAAGCCTACACAGAAATCTCTGAATAATGAATTTCCCAAAGCCCCCGGTACTTTCCTCCAAAGTATCTAAAATTCACGAAAAACCATCCCTCTCTCTCCGAGTTAATCCCCGAAGAAGCTCTCGGAATACAAGTTACACAACGTCGGAATAACGATCAAAAACCGATTCGCTAATCACCCTAGGGGGGCTCTGATTATTACGTCACGCAGCCTCGATCCTGTCTAATTATTATGTAACAGGCAGTCCCTCGTCGTCGTCGAACGGAGACAGAAAGAGAGAGGTTTATAGCTGTGTTCGAGCTTGGTCCC
Organism: Habropoda laboriosa; assembly: GCF_001263275.1. Taxonomy (NCBI): domain Eukaryota; kingdom Metazoa; phylum Arthropoda; class Insecta; order Hymenoptera; family Apidae; genus Habropoda; species Habropoda laboriosa. The sequence goes on from NW_017100262.1 coordinate 1,749,117, forward strand.
CCCGTTCCAAGCGTTTAACAGTTGCCAGAAACTGAGTCTCGCTGTTTCTCTCTGAAGGCGAGGCTCCTCTTTTCGTTTGCACACTTCGAGCAGAGACGTGGATCATTCTTCGAGGAGTTGGCCTCTCGATCTCTCGTGCATTTTAAGCAGTTATTTGCTCGAGTATCGGGCATCGAGCAACAAGTACAGGATGAAATTCACGGGACACCGTTTCGACCGGTTGTTTGCACACCACTCTGACTTCTAATTACCGGCTAATTACGCCTGTCACGGAGATCGCGTTTTCGGAGAGAGGAAAATTTGTCGGGGGTAGATGGGAAAAAACGAGGGGGAAAAATGGTTAATTTTAGGGGAGAGAGATACTCTTTTTGGGTAATTGATTTTGGGAGGTACTTTTTTCGAGGGAGATCTTGAGAGACTTGTTGCGTTCTTCTTGTGATAGTGGAAAATGACTGGAGCTCCAGTTTAGACGGTATTTCCCCTGTGGAGAGTTTCGGTTTAAGTAAATTTCGCGAGTTTCGAGACATCTTCTCGGGGATTCGAGCAGTTTTTAATGGCGTTTTGGCTCTGTTCGAGTTGCTCCTGGGAAAGATCGACTCGTAAATGATTTTCTAATTTGTTTAAATATTTTGTAGTATTCTGTGAGCCTTGGTTTGATTGTTTAGAGGAGTTTTCTAATTTGGGAGTAATAATTTATTATATGTTGTTGGATTATTTCTAACAACACCCTATGGAAATAATCAAGTAAGGACAAAAATGTCTCCGGGTTATTTTAAACAAAGGCACTAAGGACTTCCACCAGATGCATCTGGTGTCCGCCTTCGAGTCACTCACTGCACAATGCCATACCATAATGTAAACAGTTTCTAGGTATAAGGGGACCCCAACTTTCTTTTTGGCTGCCCAGACACAGTCCTTCAGAAGATTCAATAGAGTAAAGACGTTTCCTCTGAGACCGTAAATAAATCGTATATTACAAAGTTAAAAGACTATTTCATTCCATAACCCATTTCCAATATATGTATTCTGCTAATTTAGGTACGATAATTTTTATTATTATTGTATTTGCTAATTTATAGGTATTTTGCTAATTCAGGTATAATAAATTGGGTATAATAATTTTTATTATCATTATATTTGCCAATTTAGGTATAATAAATTTTATTATCATTATAATTGCTAATTTATAGATATTTTGTTAATTAAGGTATAATAAATTGGGTGTAATAATTTAGTATAGGTATTCTGCTAACT
>NW_017100262.1:1750552-1781488 GCF_001263275.1 Habropoda laboriosa
CTAACTCAGATATAATAAATTAGGTGTAATAATTTATTTCAGGTATTCTACTAATCCAGGTACAATAAATTGGGTATAATAATTTTTATTATTATTATATTTGCTAATTTAGGTATAACAAATTAGGTGTAATAATTAATTATAGGTATTCTGCTAATTTAGGTATAATAATTTATTACAGGTATTCTACTAATCCAGGTGCAATAAATTGGGTACAATAATTTTCATTACTATTATATTTGCCGATTTATAGGTACTTTGCTAATTACGGTATGATAAATTAGATGTAACAATTAATTATAGGTATTCTGTTAATTTAGGTATGATAAATTTATCCCTGAATTTACGAACGCTTCTCATTTCTTCTAAAGAGGTATAACGAAACTGTTATACGTCCAGTGAGCATAAACCTACAGCAGGTTTCGAAGGGAACTATTTCGACAAACGACGAAAAGCTGCAAGCTTGTAAAACTTTACCGAGGGGCGGTGAACTTTAACTGGCCCTAGCGCGGAATTATGTTTCGCGGTCCCATCAAAATTTCGAAAGTTTCATCTAACTCTGCCGGGACTAACAAAGCAGCTTTAATTAAAGTTTCCGGAAACTGACTGAAAAAAGCACGCGTCGCGCGACACCGTGAAAGAGGGCGAATGAATTCCACGCCCGAAATTGTCCCGCTGAAACAAACCGGATGCTGCTCTAGAGTTTCTAGAGTCCTCTCTCAGTGGCTCTCAACGGTTTCTACAATTTCACAGAAATTCTTTGCGTAAAAAGCATAAGAACCAAGTATGATTTTTGTAATTTTTGAAATTCTTTTGTCGATATTTTTCGAATTAGTGAAATTAATACGATTCAGGTAATTTTTTTAAACTTTCTGTCGACATTTCTCGAATTAATAAAATTAGTACGATTTTTGTAATTTTTGAAGTTCTTTTGTCGATATTTTTCGAATTAGTGAAATTAATATGATATTGGTAATTTTTTTTAACTTTCTGCCGATATTTCTCGAATTAATAAAATTAGTACGATTTTGGTAATTTTTGAAATTCTTTTGTCGATATTTTTCGAATTAGTGAAATTAATATGATATTGGTAATTTTTTTTAACTTTCTGCCGATATTTCTCGAATGAATAAAATTAGTACGATTTTGGTAATTTTTTTAAACTTTCTGTCGACATTTCTCGAATTAATAAAATTAGTACGATTTTTGTAATTTTTGAAGTTCTTTTGTCGATATTTTTCGAGTTAGTGAAATTAATATGATATTGGTAATTTTTTTTAACTTTCTGCCGATATTTCTCGAATGAATACAATTAGTACGATTTTGGTAATTTTTTTAAACTTTCTGTCGACATTTCTCGAATTAATAAAATTAGTACGATTTTTGTAATTTTTGAAGTTCTTTTGTCGATATTTTTCGAGTTAGTGAAATTAATATGATATTGGTAATTTTTTTTAACTTTCTGCCGATATTTCTCGAATGAATACAATTAGTACGATTTTGGTAATTTTTTTAAACTTTCTGTCGACATTTCTCGAATTAATAAAATTAGTACGATTTTCGTAACTCTTCGACGCTTGGAAACGCTGACTCGCGGCAGGGCGAGTCTTATTTAGAGGAAAGCAATCAACAGGTTCTCGAACTAAACGATTAATGTATTTCTAGGCGTGTTCTCAATAGAATGTCTCTCGAGGGTGAAAACCTCCGTGCTTTATAGCACGGAGCCGTCCACACCCGACGTGGCGGTGGTAAGTGCGACGCGATCCGGAAGACGTCCAGCGATCATCGCTTTTGGCGGCCCATGCGACACAGGAGACTCAACGCGAGTCCCCTCAAGACGAAGAAACACTCGAGCCCCCTCGCCGCGGCACCGCGGTTCCGCTTCGGTCCCTCGCGGGATCCCTTTGTCGAAGGCCTTATCGCGACATTGTAACACGGTTCCGCTGATGCCATGCGGCTCGGCTACGCACTCGTCCTGCCGGTCCTGCGTCGCGGTGCTCGGGACCGAACAATTAATATGATTCTGATAATTTAAATTTTCCGTCGATATCTTTCGAATTAATAAAATTAACATGATTTTTATATTTAAAAAAAACTTTTTAAATTTTGTTCTCTTCGGTAATTGTCAACATTTTCCTAATTAACGAAAGTGGTGCCACAATCGAAGTTGAATTATTCTGTACAGAAAGAAATACTGTACTATATAATTTCCTTCAATTCCTCAATGACCAGCAATTCTCCAATTAGCAAAATTAAATTCGCAATTTGAATAAAAACACCCAAACAGAATCCTATTTCTATATTTTTACTGCAACTCTCTTAAACTCTGTGATTCTTATACCCCGTCCAACTAACACAACTAACAAAATTCAAAAGTACTTTTTCATATACATTCTTCAATTCCATCAGAACGTCGGTTTAAAACCAGCGACCTAGCTCCTTCGCGCCTAATTTTTCTCCCGAGAACCCGCCCCGAGGCTACAAAAAGTAACTTACTTTACTATCGGCGGCTCTTCCAATAAAAAGTTTCAGGTATCTACAGCGAGACAGGTAAGTGATCAGGGGTATGTAATTGTAATAAAATCGTTAACGAGCCTTGTGAACTTCAGGCCAGAGTAACCTTTTAAACTTTTAAACCTCCTACGTTCTCTGTATATGTGTGTGTGTGTGTGTGTGGGCGTCCAACGTAATTACACGATGGAGTATCGAAGAGGTGAAGAACAGCCCGGCTACCCGTAAATACGAGCCAATGGAAACTCGCCTCTGGGTCAGTAGATTTGGGATCGAATATGGTTTACTCGAACTCCTTAAGTATTGAAAAATCTATCGTCTCGAGAACGAGGGAAAAATAAGGCTTCTGTATTTGAAAATGAGCGAAAATAGTTAACTTGAATAGAAATTTGAAATTAAAAAAGTTCGCAGAAATTTCTAAAGTAACGCAATATTTTTCTGTATTTATGTTAATTTCAACAATTTCTCGCGTTGGAAGATAAACGAAGAAAGGCCTTCTGCGATCTCAATAAGCAGCGAGATAAAACTCTGAAGTTTAAAAAGTTCCAGAATCTTCTCAAAGAATAGAAGAAAAAGTAAGGCAAAAAGTATTTCTCCATATTTATATTAATTTCAACAATTTCTAGTATTTAAAGATAATACGAAGAAAAGCCTCCTGCGATCTCGATGAACCGTAAAACCAAAGTCTGAAGTTTAAAAAACTCCAGAATCTTGCGAAGAAGAACAGAGAAGCTAGCGTAAAAAATATGTTTCCCAATTTCCTGGGAATAATCGAGAGAGAAAGTTGTCCGCGGTCTCGGTGTGATAAATCGAGGATGTAAAAATGTGGAATTTCGAAGGCTTTCACCTCACCGTTATTCAAATCACGTCTAACTCTATCAGAGGACCGTGCTAACTTTCCATCCTCTCCTCTCTGATACTACTTTACGACCGTCGAAGGAGGCCATCGGGGCGCCTCGACTCTCCCGAGTGGAGAACGGAGGCTTAAATACGAGTCAGACTTCGCGTCCGACGACTCTGGTCTACGATCCGAAAATTGCGAAATTACTCCGGCCTCCGCGTGCGAATTTCGTTTGAGAGAAGTAACGGCCGCGGAATTACGCCGAGCAAACTAATTATGCGGAGCCGCCGCCGCCGCGTGTAAACACGAATTATCATTGGGAAATTTAACGCCGGACGAAAACACTTCCTCCGCGTTGTATCTTCATCGCCGGAGATCGATATTCGAGATACGCGTGCCTCGTGGACTTGTTAAGAATACTTGTTCCTGCTTCAATCTAATTTAATTGCTCCACGAGTTCAATTTGCGACGTACGTTCCACGGAGAAGCGTGTGTGCTTGTTTGTTCAGCAAATTAAAGGCTGTCCACAATAATGGAGAACTCGTTTTTAAGGACTTGAGTGTGTCACGAAAATATTCGCGCCTATAGGCGTTTCTACTGGCGCCAATTTAGTTTCTAATGTTTGACCTTTGCGTAATTCCGCCTTAATTTTCGAAAGGGCGCGCTTTTCAATTTTTCAGAAAACTTAAAAACGCCGAAATAGAAGATTTTGCGGCCTCGGTTGAAAATCTGCTGCAAAGATCGGTTTAACACGTTAAAAATCAACTTCACAAAGATTTCAAGTGAAAGTTATTATCTCTAAAGTGTTTAGAAAACCTACATCCTTAAGACTGTAAAGTTTCGTTCCAAAATTCCCATTAATAAGGTTGTTTAAGCTCGTGATAAGTGACCGTACGCAAGCTATAGCCTGTGCCGATTCTGCAGCAGCTCAAGGTCACACACCCTCCACCACAGAAAACTTCTAAACATTTTCCAACCGAGTGAAAACCTTCTCTCTGAAGATTTCTTCCGTTTTCATAAGACGGCCACGTTTATTTCGACCCAGTTACGGCGTTCACCTCGTCCAAAGGTGGAATTCATCGCGACAACCAGGTATTCGCGCGTGGCGAAGAAAGGGCTCCGCGGTTTAATTCGTCAGGCATAAAAGATGCGAGAGTGAAACAAGGAAAGGAAGAAATGAAAATTATACGGCGCAGGCTGTTGGTAAACCGGAATTATTTTCCTTCGGGTACATTTTCCCCAAACACGAGCGAGAATTCTTGCCAACTTTTTCCAACCTTCCCTCCAACATACGCGCGTCTCTTTCTCCCTTCAGTCCGTCTCGTGGCACCGCGTAAAAGCACCGCGACTTCTTGCGTAATTTATTAGCGTTTTGTTATGAAACAACTCTCCACTTTACCGACGGCGTTTTTCTTTGACAAACTCCGCCAAAGGGGGACGAAATTTCCGGTGATTAAGCCGAGGAAACGCTGAAATAAATACGATTTCCAAGGTGGAATTTCAACGGAGAAACACGATGCTTGCTTACTTCGATGTTTTTATTCCTGCAATTTAACCCGTTTTATTTGGCTGCGTACAATTAACGAAGATTTTCTCCAGAGGAGTTCTACCGTGGACAATTTATCCTTTCGGAGAAACAATTGGAAGTCTCGAATAGGAAAAGAGAAAGAGAGGGAAGCTCTTAGACGTTAGGTCGGTGAATCGAATCGAATCAATCTTCCTGCCCGCGAATATTGCCGCCAAATGATGGTACAGGAACGAATCCAGCGATCTTGCCTTCCCGTACACACGGTCGTTAATCAAATTTCAATGGAAACGCATCATGCGGCCATAAATCGTCGCGCGGAGCGAAACAGCCTTCGTGATTTTTCCAATTCATACGGGATACACGCATTGTGCCAGCTTTTCCGTCAACGTCTTCTCCTTGTCCAGAGAAATAAAGAGCACGATGAATAAAACATATTCGCGTATGCTTCTACTTCTTCTTCAAAGGCAGAATGATTTCTTGCTGGTTTTATAAAAGATGGAGATTTCGTTCTTTTCCAATTTTGATGGTGTCAAGTGTGTGGAGAAGGAAATTGGAAACATTTACGTCACTATCGCGATGTCCTTGACAGGATATTTTCAAGGTTTTTTTCCAAAAATTTTCACTTTTCACAATTTTTTGCCATTTTTCTTTTCATCTTTCTCTGTTTTTTCTTTGAGTTTGGAGAGACTTGGACGCATACGTGTCGACGATGATATTTTCAAGGTTTTCTGGTTTCTCGAAACTTTCACTTTCCACAATTTTTTACCTTTTATCTTTCAATTTTTCTCTGTGCTTTTTCTTCGAGTCTCGAGAGACTCGGACGCACACGTGTCGACCAGGATATTTTGCGAGTTTCAAAGGACTAGTTTTACAATTTTTTAGTCCTTTTTTCTATTTCTTCCACACACAAGCTACCAACTTCTTCAGCCACAAAGCTCAATATCGCATCTTCTTCTTGACCCTTTCGCTGCAGCAGATTTTAACGCGTAACGTGGGTGACTGAGGGTAAATCTTTAACCACAACCGCAAAATTTCTCATTTTGGCCGTGTCGTTTAAAAATTCTGTTTACCAAACCAAGATGGAAGTGCGTAAAGGATAAACATTAAACATTAAACTAAGGCAGGAACTTAAATTAAGCCAATAGTAACGAAAGGGTTCATTTCAACCTTTAACAATAAATCGAGCGTGACAAGCAATCTTCGTCTCCTTCACCTCGCACCGAACGAGCGTTCGCCAGCTTCGCTTCTCTCGAGAGAAAGCACGGTATCGAGAAAGGGCGCGAGAGTGTTTTTTCCAAATTTTATTCCCACGAAATGCATGGAAAGCAAGTAGCGTGAAATTGGCCGGGATGCATATTAGAGAAATCCAGCCGGAAGCTCGTCAACCTCGTATTTTTCCGTTCAATCCGTTCCGCAACTCGGGATGGACGGCGCGAGGCAATAAATCTCCTCCGGAGCGAAGGTGCAAAGAACGCGAGCGAAAAAAAAGAAATAAGAAGCGACAAAGAAAGAGGGGGGAGGAGGAAGTCGAGTGGTCGGGTCGATGGCGGGGTAAAAAGCGTTGGAAACGTTAGTCTCCGGTGGAACGTGCCAGGCATACTTGGCTCGTAGACACTGAGAACACCGTTAACACACTGTGTACCGAACGTCACAAGTGTCAATTGACTGTCAGTTGGCCGAAAAGACAAAATGGAATCGAGTAACACGAGAGCACATTTATCAGACAAGATACAAGGTCCGAGGGATGACACTTTTATCTTAGACGGCGGGAAAGAACGTTCGATCGTTGCTCGTTTTTGTAATGAAAAATGGTCAGGTTTCGGGGACCATAAGTTACGTGTATATTGCATTTTTTGTTGTTGTTCAAGAAATAACTTACTTTTGGGACGTTCGGTGTGAAGATGGAGGAAAAGAATATTCGATCGTTACTTGGGTGGTTCTTCTAACGAAAAATGGCCAAAATTCAGTAACCATGCATGTGCAATGTTTTTTTTTATTGAGTAATTACTTTATCACCGAAGACAGAATTTTTTATTTGGTCGTTTAATACGAAGATTGAGGAAACGAATATTCGACTGGTACTTGGGTATTTTTTCAAATGAAAAATGGCCAAAATTCAGCGACTACAGGTGAGCTACATATTCCTCTGTTTTCTTCGAATAATTATTTTATCACTGAAGATCGAGGAATGGAATATTCGACTGTAACTTCAGTATTTTATTTAATAAAAAAATGGCCAAAATTGAACGACTATAGGTGTTTCTTCGAATGATTATTTTGTCACTGAAGACATGAAATAATACGAAATGTTTGATAATTTGCGAACTGGTCGTTCAAGTGATTACTCGAGTGTCGAAAAGTTCTTAGTTTCTTCGTGTTAACTTAAAGTTCACATAGCTCTTGGAAAATTCTCTGAAAAATTCGGAATTCCTAATAGTGAGATAATTGCAACGAAAGCGAAACTCTACGATCCAGACGCAGCCTCTTCATTCTTAGCTCGTTACTAACCTACTGCCACTCGGAATCTCCCCGACTATGATACTAAATGGATCACCTGGGATCAGATGGAATACTTCGCCCTTCATACCACAGAATCCTCAATTCCCACGAGAATCTTCGTACCTTCTAGACTTACGAAATCTGCGCAAGTTGCTCCGAATATGTACACCTGCATGTACATCTTCAGGACTTCCGGAAGCCTTGCCAGATTTCCTCGGCACTCCTATGTCTTTAGGACTCGTGGCTCCCTTGAGGATTCCTCGAACGAGAGCAGTTATTCGAGTCTTAAATACTTGTTCGATTTTTGAAAAAGTTTCTACGCAATCCAGAAAGTGGAAAATTGCGGTCTTAGATGACTGTTATCTACCTCTTTCAATTACCGCACTGTAACCCTCTCGAGATTCCTCGCTGCTCCAACTTCAGCAATTTCGCCGAACCGATCAGCACGATTTATTATTCGTCCAGAGAGAGAGAGAGAGACGGAGAAGCAGAGAGAGAAAGACAGAAAAAAGGGGGAGAAAAGAGAGGAAGACTTAAAGGAAGAGAAAAAGATAGAGAAAAGAGGGGGAGAGTTAGAGGAAGAGAGAAAAATAGAGGAAGAGAGATGGAGAGTTAGAGAAAGAGAAAAAAGGGAAAGAAAGGAGAGGAAGACTTAAAGGAAGAGAAACGGAGAAGCAGAGAGAGAAAGAGAGAAAAAAGGGGGAGAAAAGAGAGGAAGACTTAAAGGAAGAGAAAAAGATAGAGAAAAGAGGGGGAGAGTTAGAGGAAGAGAGAAAAATAGAGGAAGAGAGATGGAGAGTTAGAGAAAGAGAAAAAAGGGAAAGAAAGGAGAGGAAGACTTAAAGGAAGAGAAAAAGATAGAGCAAAGAGGGGGAGAGTTAGAGGAACAGAGAAAAATAGAGGAAGAGAAAAAGATAGAGAAAAGAGGGGGAGAGTTAGAGGAAGAGAGAAACATAGAGGAAGAGAGATGGAGAGTTAGAGAAAGAGAAAAAAGGGAAAGAAAGGAGAGGAAGACTTAAAGGAAGAGAAAAAGATAGAGCAAAGAGGGGGAGAGTTAGAGGAACAGAGAAAAATAGAGGAAGAGAAAAAGATAGAGAAAAGAGGGGGAGAGTTAGAGGAAGAGAGAAACATAGAGGAAGAGAGATGGAGAGTTAGAGAAAGAGAAAAAAGGGAAAGAAAGGAGAGGAAGACTTAAAGGAAGAGAAAAAGATAGAGCAAAGAGGGGGAGAGTTAGAGGAACAGAGAAAAATAGAGGAAGAGAAAAAGATAGAGAAAAGAGGGGGAGAGTTAGAGGAAGAGAGAAACATAGAGGAAGAGAGATGGAGAGTTAGAGAAAGAGAAAAAAGGGAAAGAAAGGAGAGGAAGACTTAAAGGAAGAGAAAAAGATAGAGCAAAGAGGGGGAGAGTTAGAGGAACAGAGAAAAATAGAGGAAGAGAAAAAGATAGAGAAAAGAGGGGGAGAGTTAGAGGAAGAGAGAAACATAGAGGAAGAGAGATGGAGAGTTAGAGAAAGAGAAAAAAGGGAAAGAAAGGAGAGGAAGACTTAAAGGAAGAGAAAAAGATAGAGCAAAGAGGGGGAGAGTTAGAGGAACAGAGAAAAATAGAGGAAGAGAAAAAGATAGAGAAAAGAGGGGGAGAGTTAGAGGAAGAGAGAAACATAGAGGAAGAGAGATGGAGAGTTAGAGAAAGAGAAAAAAGGGAAAGAAAGGAGAGGAAGACTTAAAGGAAGAGAAAAAGATAGAGCAAAGAGGGGGAGAGTTAGAGGAACAGAGAAAAATAGAGGAAGAGAAAAAGATAGAGAAAAGAGGGGGAGAGTTAGAGGAAGAGAGAAACATAGAGGAAGAGAGATGGAGAGTTAGAGAAAGAGAAAAAAGGGAAAGAAAGGAGAGGAAGACTTAAAGGAAGAGAAAAAGATAGAGCAAAGAGGGGGAGAGTTAGAGGAACAGAGAAAAATAGAGGAAGAGAAAAAGATAGAGAAAAGAGGGGGAGAGTTAGAGGAAGAGAGAAACATAGAGGAAGAGAGATGGAGAGTTAGAGAAAGAGAAAAAAGGGAAAGAAAGGAGAGGAAGACTTAAAGGAAGAGAAAAAGATAGAGCAAAGAGGGGGAGAGTTAGAGGAACAGAGAAAAATAGAGGAAGAGAAAAAGATAGAGAAAAGAGGGGGAGAGTTAGAGGAAGAGAGAAACATAGAGGAAGAGAGATGGAGAGTTAGAGAAAGAGAAAAAAGGGAAAGAAAGGAGAGGAAGACTTAAAGGAAGAGAAAAAGATAGAGCAAAGAGGGGGAGAGTTAGAGGAACAGAGAAAAATAGAGGAAGAGAAAAAGATAGAGAAAAGAGGGGGAGAGTTAGAGGAAGAGAGAAACATAGAGGAAGAGAGATGGAGAGTTAGAGAAAGAGAAAAAAGGGAAAGAAAGGAGAGGAAGACTTAAAGGAAGAGAAAAAGATAGAGCAAAGAGGGGGAGAGTTAGAGGAACAGAGAAAAATAGAGGAAGAGAAAAAGATAGAGAAAAGAGGGGGAGAGTTAGAGGAAGAGAGAAACATAGAGGAAGAGAGATGGAGAGTTAGAGAAAGAGAAAAAAGGGAAAGAAAGGAGAGGAAGACTTAAAGGAAGAGAAAAAGATAGAGCAAAGAGGGGGAGAGTTAGAGGAACAGAGAAAAATAGAGGAAGAGAAAAAGATAGAGAAAAGAGGGGGAGAGTTAGAGGAAGAGAGAAACATAGAGGAAGAGAGATGGAGAGTTAGAGAAAGAGAAAAAAGGGAAAGAAAGGAGAGGAAGACTTAAAGGAAGAGAAAAAGATAGAGCAAAGAGGGGGAGAGTTAGAGGAACAGAGAAAAATAGAGGAAGAGAAAAAGATAGAGAAAAGAGGGGGAGAGTTAGAGGAAGAGAGAAACATAGAGGAAGAGAGATGGAGAGTTAGAGAAAGAGAAAAAAGGGAAAGAAAGGAGAGGAAGACTTAAAGGAAGAGAAAAAGATAGAGCAAAGAGGGGGAGAGTTAGAGGAACAGAGAAAAATAGAGGAAGAGAAAAAGATAGAGAAAAGAGGGGGAGAGTTAGAGGAAGAGAGAAACATAGAGGAAGAGAGATGGAGAGTTAGAGAAAGAGAAAAAAGGGAAAGAAAGGAGAGGAAGACTTAAAGGAAGAGAAAAAGATAGAGCAAAGAGGGGGAGAGTTAGAGGAACAGAGAAAAATAGAGGAAGAGAAAAAGATAGAGAAAAGAGGGGGAGAGTTAGAGGAAGAGAGAAACATAGAGGAAGAGAGATGGAGAGTTAGAGAAAGAGAAAAAAGGGAAAGAAAGGAGAGGAAGACTTAAAGGAAGAGAAAAAGATAGAGCAAAGAGGGGGAGAGTTAGAGGAACAGAGAAAAATAGAGGAAGAGAAAAAGATAGAGAAAAGAGGGGGAGAGTTAGAGGAAGAGAGAAACATAGAGGAAGAGAGATGGAGAGTTAGAGAAAGAGAAAAAAGGGAAAGAAAGGAGAGGAAGACTTAAAGGAAGAGAAAAAGATAGAGCAAAGAGGGGGAGAGTTAGAGGAACAGAGAAAAATAGAGGAAGAGAAAAAGATAGAGAAAAGAGGGGGAGAGTTAGAGGAAGAGAGAAACATAGAGGAAGAGAGATGGAGAGTTAGAGAAAGAGAAAAAAGGGAAAGAAAGGAGAGGAAGACTTAAAGGAAGAGAAAAAGATAGAGCAAAGAGGGGGAGAGTTAGAGGAACAGAGAAAAATAGAGGAAGAGAAAAAGATAGAGAAAAGAGGGGGAGAGTTAGAGGAAGAGAGAAACATAGAGGAAGAGAGATGGAGAGTTAGAGAAAGAGAAAAAAGGGAAAGAAAGGAGAGGAAGACTTAAAGGAAGAGAAAAAGATAGAGCAAAGAGGGGGAGAGTTAGAGGAACAGAGAAAAATAGAGGAAGAGAAAAAGATAGAGAAAAGAGGGGGAGAGTTAGAGGAAGAGAGAAACATAGAGGAAGAGAGATGGAGAGTTAGAGAAAGAGAAAAAAGGGAAAGAAAGGAGAGGAAGACTTAAAGGAAGAGAAAAAGATAGAGCAAAGAGGGGGAGAGTTAGAGGAACAGAGAAAAATAGAGGAAGAGAAAAAGATAGAGAAAAGAGGGGGAGAGTTAGAGGAAGAGAGAAACATAGAGGAAGAGAGATGGAGAGTTAGAGAAAGAGAAAAAAGGGAAAGAAAGGAGAGGAAGACTTAAAGGAAGAGAAAAAGATAGAGCAAAGAGGGGGAGAGTTAGAGGAACAGAGAAAAATAGAGGAAGAGAAAAAGATAGAGAAAAGAGGGGGAGAGTTAGAGGAAGAGAGAAACATAGAGGAAGAGAGATGGAGAGTTAGAGAAAGAGAAAAAAGGGAAAGAAAGGAGAGGAAGACTTAAAGGAAGAGAAAAAGATAGAGCAAAGAGGGGGAGAGTTAGAGGAACAGAGAAAAATAGAGGAAGAGAAAAAGATAGAGAAAAGAGGGGGAGAGTTAGAGGAAGAGAGAAACATAGAGGAAGAGAGATGGAGAGTTAGAGAAAGAGAAAAAAGGGAAAGAAAGGAGAGGAAGACTTAAAGGAAGAGAAAAAGATAGAGCAAAGAGGGGGAGAGTTAGAGGAACAGAGAAAAATAGAGGAAGAGAAAAAGATAGAGAAAAGAGGGGGAGAGTTAGAGGAAGAGAGAAACATAGAGGAAGAGAGATGGAGAGTTAGAGAAAGAGAAAAAAGGGAAAGAAAGGAGAGGAAGACTTAAAGGAAGAGAAAAAGATAGAGCAAAGAGGGGGAGAGTTAGAGGAACAGAGAAAAATAGAGGAAGAGAAAAAGATAGAGAAAAGAGGGGGAGAGTTAGAGGAAGAGAGAAACATAGAGGAAGAGAGATGGAGAGTTAGAGAAAGAGAAAAAAGGGAAAGAAAGGAGAGGAAGACTTAAAGGAAGAGAAAAAGATAGAGCAAAGAGGGGGAGAGTTAGAGGAACAGAGAAAAATAGAGGAAGAGAAAAAGATAGAGAAAAGAGGGGGAGAGTTAGAGGAAGAGAGAAACATAGAGGAAGAGAGATGGAGAGTTAGAGAAAGAGAAAAAAGGGAAAGAAAGGAGAGGAAGACTTAAAGGAAGAGAAAAAGATAGAGCAAAGAGGGGGAGAGTTAGAGGAACAGAGAAAAATAGAGGAAGAGAAAAAGATAGAGAAAAGAGGGGGAGAGTTAGAGGAAGAGAGAAACATAGAGGAAGAGAGATGGAGAGTTAGAGAAAGAGAAAAAAGGGAAAGAAAGGAGAGGAAGACTTAAAGGAAGAGAAAAAGATAGAGCAAAGAGGGGGAGAGTTAGAGGAACAGAGAAAAATAGAGGAAGAGAAAAAGATAGAGAAAAGAGGGGGAGAGTTAGAGGAAGAGAGAAACATAGAGGAAGAGAGATGGAGAGTTAGAGAAAGAGAAAAAAGGGAAAGAAAGGAGAGGAAGACTTAAAGGAAGAGAAAAAGATAGAGCAAAGAGGGGGAGAGTTAGAGGAACAGAGAAAAATAGAGGAAGAGAAAAAGATAGAGAAAAGAGGGGGAGAGTTAGAGGAAGAGAGAAACATAGAGGAAGAGAGATGGAGAGTTAGAGAAAGAGAAAAAAGGGAAAGAAAGGAGAGGAAGACTTAAAGGAAGAGAAAAAGATAGAGCAAAGAGGGGGAGAGTTAGAGGAACAGAGAAAAATAGAGGAAGAGAAAAAGATAGAGAAAAGAGGGGGAGAGTTAGAGGAAGAGAGAAACATAGAGGAAGAGAGATGGAGAGTTAGAGAAAGAGAAAAAAGGGAAAGAAAGGAGAGGAAGACTTAAAGGAAGAGAAAAAGATAGAGCAAAGAGGGGGAGAGTTAGAGGAACAGAGAAAAATAGAGGAAGAGAAAAAGATAGAGAAAAGAGGGGGAGAGTTAGAGGAAGAGAGAAACATAGAGGAAGAGAGATGGAGAGTTAGAGAAAGAGAAAAAAGGGAAAGAAAGGAGAGGAAGACTTAAAGGAAGAGAAAAAGATAGAGCAAAGAGGGGGAGAGTTAGAGGAACAGAGAAAAATAGAGGAAGAGAAAAAGATAGAGAAAAGAGGGGGAGAGTTAGAGGAAGAGAGAAACATAGAGGAAGAGAGATGGAGAGTTAGAGAAAGAGAAAAAAGGGAAAGAAAGGAGAGGAAGACTTAAAGGAAGAGAAAAAGATAGAGCAAAGAGGGGGAGAGTTAGAGGAACAGAGAAAAATAGAGGAAGAGAAAAAGATAGAGAAAAGAGGGGGAGAGTTAGAGGAAGAGAGAAACATAGAGGAAGAGAGATGGAGAGTTAGAGAAAGAGAAAAAAGGGAAAGAAAGGAGAGGAAGACTTAAAGGAAGAGAAAAAGATAGAGCAAAGAGGGGGAGAGTTAGAGGAACAGAGAAAAATAGAGGAAGAGAAAAAGATAGAGAAAAGAGGGGGAGAGTTAGAGGAAGAGAGAAACATAGAGGAAGAGAGATGGAGAGTTAGAGAAAGAGAAAAAAGGGAAAGAAAGGAGAGGAAGACTTAAAGGAAGAGAAAAAGATAGAGCAAAGAGGGGGAGAGTTAGAGGAACAGAGAAAAATAGAGGAAGAGAAAAAGATAGAGAAAAGAGGGGGAGAGTTAGAGGAAGAGAGAAACATAGAGGAAGAGAGATGGAGAGTTAGAGAAAGAGAAAAAAGGGAAAGAAAGGAGAGGAAGACTTAAAGGAAGAGAAAAAGATAGAGCAAAGAGGGGGAGAGTTAGAGGAACAGAGAAAAATAGAGGAAGAGAAAAAGATAGAGAAAAGAGGGGGAGAGTTAGAGGAAGAGAGAAACATAGAGGAAGAGAGATGGAGAGTTAGAGAAAGAGAAAAAAGGGAAAGAAAGGAGAGGAAGACTTAAAGGAAGAGAAAAAGATAGAGCAAAGAGGGGGAGAGTTAGAGGAACAGAGAAAAATAGAGGAAGAGAAAAAGATAGAGAAAAGAGGGGGAGAGTTAGAGGAAGAGAGAAACATAGAGGAAGAGAGATGGAGAGTTAGAGAAAGAGAAAAAAGGGAAAGAAAGGAGAGGAAGACTTAAAGGAAGAGAAAAAGATAGAGCAAAGAGGGGGAGAGTTAGAGGAACAGAGAAAAATAGAGGAAGAGAAAAAGATAGAGAAAAGAGGGGGAGAGTTAGAGGAAGAGAGAAACATAGAGGAAGAGAGATGGAGAGTTAGAGAAAGAGAAAAAAGGGAAAGAAAGGAGAGGAAGACTTAAAGGAAGAGAAAAAGATAGAGCAAAGAGGGGGAGAGTTAGAGGAACAGAGAAAAATAGAGGAAGAGAAAAAGATAGAGAAAAGAGGGGGAGAGTTAGAGGAAGAGAGAAACATAGAGGAAGAGAGATGGAGAGTTAGAGAAAGAGAAAAAAGGGAAAGAAAGGAGAGGAAGACTTAAAGGAAGAGAAAAAGATAGAGCAAAGAGGGGGAGAGTTAGAGGAACAGAGAAAAATAGAGGAAGAGAAAAAGATAGAGAAAAGAGGGGGAGAGTTAGAGGAAGAGAGAAACATAGAGGAAGAGAGATGGAGAGTTAGAGAAAGAGAAAAAAGGGAAAGAAAGGAGAGGAAGACTTAAAGGAAGAGAAAAAGATAGAGCAAAGAGGGGGAGAGTTAGAGGAACAGAGAAAAATAGAGGAAGAGAAAAAGATAGAGAAAAGAGGGGGAGAGTTAGAGGAAGAGAGAAACATAGAGGAAGAGAGATGGAGAGTTAGAGAAAGAGAAAAAAGGGAAAGAAAGGAGAGGAAGACTTAAAGGAAGAGAAAAAGATAGAGCAAAGAGGGGGAGAGTTAGAGGAACAGAGAAAAATAGAGGAAGAGAAAAAGATAGAGAAAAGAGGGGGAGAGTTAGAGGAAGAGAGAAACATAGAGGAAGAGAGATGGAGAGTTAGAGAAAGAGAAAAAAGGGAAAGAAAGGAGAGGAAGACTTAAAGGAAGAGAAAAAGATAGAGCAAAGAGGGGGAGAGTTAGAGGAACAGAGAAAAATAGAGGAAGAGAAAAAGATAGAGAAAAGAGGGGGAGAGTTAGAGGAAGAGAGAAACATAGAGGAAGAGAGATGGAGAGTTAGAGAAAGAGAAAAAAGGGAAAGAAAGGAGAGGAAGACTTAAAGGAAGAGAAAAAGATAGAGCAAAGAGGGGGAGAGTTAGAGGAACAGAGAAAAATAGAGGAAGAGAAAAAGATAGAGAAAAGAGGGGGAGAGTTAGAGGAAGAGAGAAACATAGAGGAAGAGAGATGGAGAGTTAGAGAAAGAGAAAAAAGGGAAAGAAAGGAGAGGAAGACTTAAAGGAAGAGAAAAAGATAGAGCAAAGAGGGGGAGAGTTAGAGGAACAGAGAAAAATAGAGGAAGAGAAAAAGATAGAGAAAAGAGGGGGAGAGTTAGAGGAAGAGAGAAACATAGAGGAAGAGAGATGGAGAGTTAGAGAAAGAGAAAAAAGGGAAAGAAAGGAGAGGAAGACTTAAAGGAAGAGAAAAAGATAGAGCAAAGAGGGGGAGAGTTAGAGGAACAGAGAAAAATAGAGGAAGAGAAAAAGATAGAGAAAAGAGGGGGAGAGTTAGAGGAAGAGAGAAACATAGAGGAAGAGAGATGGAGAGTTAGAGAAAGAGAAAAAAGGGAAAGAAAGGAGAGGAAGACTTAAAGGAAGAGAAAAAGATAGAGCAAAGAGGGGGAGAGTTAGAGGAACAGAGAAAAATAGAGGAAGAGAAAAAGATAGAGAAAAGAGGGGGAGAGTTAGAGGAAGAGAGAAACATAGAGGAAGAGAGATGGAGAGTTAGAGAAAGAGAAAAAAGGGAAAGAAAGGAGAGGAAGACTTAAAGGAAGAGAAAAAGATAGAGCAAAGAGGGGGAGAGTTAGAGGAACAGAGAAAAATAGAGGAAGAGAAAAAGATAGAGAAAAGAGGGGGAGAGTTAGAGGAAGAGAGAAACATAGAGGAAGAGAGATGGAGAGTTAGAGAAAGAGAAAAAAGGGAAAGAAAGGAGAGGAAGACTTAAAGGAAGAGAAAAAGATAGAGCAAAGAGGGGGAGAGTTAGAGGAACAGAGAAAAATAGAGGAAGAGAAAAAGATAGAGAAAAGAGGGGGAGAGTTAGAGGAAGAGAGAAACATAGAGGAAGAGAGATGGAGAGTTAGAGAAAGAGAAAAAAGGGAAAGAAAGGAGAGGAAGACTTAAAGGAAGAGAAAAAGATAGAGCAAAGAGGGGGAGAGTTAGAGGAACAGAGAAAAATAGAGGAAGAGAAAAAGATAGAGAAAAGAGGGGGAGAGTTAGAGGAAGAGAGAAACATAGAGGAAGAGAGATGGAGAGTTAGAGAAAGAGAAAAAAGGGAAAGAAAGGAGAGGAAGACTTAAAGGAAGAGAAAAAGATAGAGCAAAGAGGGGGAGAGTTAGAGGAACAGAGAAAAATAGAGGAAGAGAAAAAGATAGAGAAAAGAGGGGGAGAGTTAGAGGAAGAGAGAAACATAGAGGAAGAGAGATGGAGAGTTAGAGAAAGAGAAAAAAGGGAAAGAAAGGAGAGGAAGACTTAAAGGAAGAGAAAAAGATAGAGCAAAGAGGGGGAGAGTTAGAGGAACAGAGAAAAATAGAGGAAGAGAAAAAGATAGAGAAAAGAGGGGGAGAGTTAGAGGAAGAGAGAAACATAGAGGAAGAGAGATGGAGAGTTAGAGAAAGAGAAAAAAGGGAAAGAAAGGAGAGGAAGACTTAAAGGAAGAGAAAAAGATAGAGCAAAGAGGGGGAGAGTTAGAGGAACAGAGAAAAATAGAGGAAGAGAAAAAGATAGAGAAAAGAGGGGGAGAGTTAGAGGAAGAGAGAAACATAGAGGAAGAGAGATGGAGAGTTAGAGAAAGAGAAAAAAGGGAAAGAAAGGAGAGGAAGACTTAAAGGAAGAGAAAAAGATAGAGCAAAGAGGGGGAGAGTTAGAGGAACAGAGAAAAATAGAGGAAGAGAAAAAGATAGAGAAAAGAGGGGGAGAGTTAGAGGAAGAGAGAAACATAGAGGAAGAGAGATGGAGAGTTAGAGAAAGAGAAAAAAGGGAAAGAAAGGAGAGGAAGACTTAAAGGAAGAGAAAAAGATAGAGCAAAGAGGGGGAGAGTTAGAGGAACAGAGAAAAATAGAGGAAGAGAAAAAGATAGAGAAAAGAGGGGGAGAGTTAGAGGAAGAGAGAAACATAGAGGAAGAGAGATGGAGAGTTAGAGAAAGAGAAAAAAGGGAAAGAAAGGAGAGGAAGACTTAAAGGAAGAGAAAAAGATAGAGCAAAGAGGGGGAGAGTTAGAGGAACAGAGAAAAATAGAGGAAGAGAAAAAGATAGAGAAAAGAGGGGGAGAGTTAGAGGAAGAGAGAAACATAGAGGAAGAGAGATGGAGAGTTAGAGAAAGAGAAAAAAGGGAAAGAAAGGAGAGGAAGACTTAAAGGAAGAGAAAAAGATAGAGCAAAGAGGGGGAGAGTTAGAGGAACAGAGAAAAATAGAGGAAGAGAAAAAGATAGAGAAAAGAGGGGGAGAGTTAGAGGAAGAGAGAAACATAGAGGAAGAGAGATGGAGAGTTAGAGAAAGAGAAAAAAGGGAAAGAAAGGAGAGGAAGACTTAAAGGAAGAGAAAAAGATAGAGCAAAGAGGGGGAGAGTTAGAGGAACAGAGAAAAATAGAGGAAGAGAAAAAGATAGAGAAAAGAGGGGGAGAGTTAGAGGAAGAGAGAAACATAGAGGAAGAGAGATGGAGAGTTAGAGAAAGAGAAAAAAGGGAAAGAAAGGAGAGGAAGACTTAAAGGAAGAGAAAAAGATAGAGCAAAGAGGGGGAGAGTTAGAGGAACAGAGAAAAATAGAGGAAGAGAAAAAGATAGAGAAAAGAGGGGGAGAGTTAGAGGAAGAGAGAAACATAGAGGAAGAGAGATGGAGAGTTAGAGAAAGAGAAAAAAGGGAAAGAAAGGAGAGGAAGACTTAAAGGAAGAGAAAAAGATAGAGCAAAGAGGGGGAGAGTTAGAGGAACAGAGAAAAATAGAGGAAGAGAAAAAGATAGAGAAAAGAGGGGGAGAGTTAGAGGAAGAGAGAAACATAGAGGAAGAGAGATGGAGAGTTAGAGAAAGAGAAAAAAGGGAAAGAAAGGAGAGGAAGACTTAAAGGAAGAGAAAAAGATAGAGCAAAGAGGGGGAGAGTTAGAGGAACAGAGAAAAATAGAGGAAGAGAAAAAGATAGAGAAAAGAGGGGGAGAGTTAGAGGAAGAGAGAAACATAGAGGAAGAGAGATGGAGAGTTAGAGAAAGAGAAAAAAGGGAAAGAAAGGAGAGGAAGACTTAAAGGAAGAGAAAAAGATAGAGCAAAGAGGGGGAGAGTTAGAGGAACAGAGAAAAATAGAGGAAGAGAAAAAGATAGAGAAAAGAGGGGGAGAGTTAGAGGAAGAGAGAAACATAGAGGAAGAGAGATGGAGAGTTAGAGAAAGAGAAAAAAGGGAAAGAAAGGAGAGGAAGACTTAAAGGAAGAGAAAAAGATAGAGCAAAGAGGGGGAGAGTTAGAGGAACAGAGAAAAATAGAGGAAGAGAAAAAGATAGAGAAAAGAGGGGGAGAGTTAGAGGAAGAGAGAAACATAGAGGAAGAGAGATGGAGAGTTAGAGAAAGAGAAAAAAGGGAAAGAAAGGAGAGGAAGACTTAAAGGAAGAGAAAAAGATAGAGCAAAGAGGGGGAGAGTTAGAGGAACAGAGAAAAATAGAGGAAGAGAAAAAGATAGAGAAAAGAGGGGGAGAGTTAGAGGAAGAGAGAAACATAGAGGAAGAGAGATGGAGAGTTAGAGAAAGAGAAAAAAGGGAAAGAAAGGAGAGGAAGACTTAAAGGAAGAGAAAAAGATAGAGCAAAGAGGGGGAGAGTTAGAGGAACAGAGAAAAATAGAGGAAGAGAAAAAGATAGAGAAAAGAGGGGGAGAGTTAGAGGAAGAGAGAAACATAGAGGAAGAGAGATGGAGAGTTAGAGAAAGAGAAAAAAGGGAAAGAAAGGAGAGGAAGACTTAAAGGAAGAGAAAAAGATAGAGCAAAGAGGGGGAGAGTTAGAGGAACAGAGAAAAATAGAGGAAGAGAAAAAGATAGAGAAAAGAGGGGGAGAGTTAGAGGAAGAGAGAAACATAGAGGAAGAGAGATGGAGAGTTAGAGAAAGAGAAAAAAGGGAAAGAAAGGAGAGGAAGACTTAAAGGAAGAGAAAAAGATAGAGCAAAGAGGGGGAGAGTTAGAGGAACAGAGAAAAATAGAGGAAGAGAAAAAGATAGAGAAAAGAGGGGGAGAGTTAGAGGAAGAGAGAAACATAGAGGAAGAGAGATGGAGAGTTAGAGAAAGAGAAAAAAGGGAAAGAAAGGAGAGGAAGACTTAAAGGAAGAGAAAAAGATAGAGCAAAGAGGGGGAGAGTTAGAGGAACAGAGAAAAATAGAGGAAGAGAAAAAGATAGAGAAAAGAGGGGGAGAGTTAGAGGAAGAGAGAAACATAGAGGAAGAGAGATGGAGAGTTAGAGAAAGAGAAAAAAGGGAAAGAAAGGAGAGGAAGACTTAAAGGAAGAGAAAAAGATAGAGCAAAGAGGGGGAGAGTTAGAGGAACAGAGAAAAATAGAGGAAGAGAAAAAGATAGAGAAAAGAGGGGGAGAGTTAGAGGAAGAGAGAAACATAGAGGAAGAGAGATGGAGAGTTAGAGAAAGAGAAAAAAGGGAAAGAAAGGAGAGGAAGACTTAAAGGAAGAGAAAAAGATAGAGCAAAGAGGGGGAGAGTTAGAGGAACAGAGAAAAATAGAGGAAGAGAAAAAGATAGAGAAAAGAGGGGGAGAGTTAGAGGAAGAGAGAAACATAGAGGAAGAGAGATGGAGAGTTAGAGAAAGAGAAAAAAGGGAAAGAAAGGAGAGGAAGACTTAAAGGAAGAGAAAAAGATAGAGCAAAGAGGGGGAGAGTTAGAGGAACAGAGAAAAATAGAGGAAGAGAAAAAGATAGAGAAAAGAGGGGGAGAGTTAGAGGAAGAGAGAAACATAGAGGAAGAGAGATGGAGAGTTAGAGAAAGAGAAAAAAGGGAAAGAAAGGAGAGGAAGACTTAAAGGAAGAGAAAAAGATAGAGCAAAGAGGGGGAGAGTTAGAGGAACAGAGAAAAATAGAGGAAGAGAAAAAGATAGAGAAAAGAGGGGGAGAGTTAGAGGAAGAGAGAAACATAGAGGAAGAGAGATGGAGAGTTAGAGAAAGAGAAAAAAGGGAAAGAAAGGAGAGGAAGACTTAAAGGAAGAGAAAAAGATAGAGCAAAGAGGGGGAGAGTTAGAGGAACAGAGAAAAATAGAGGAAGAGAAAAAGATAGAGAAAAGAGGGGGAGAGTTAGAGGAAGAGAGAAACATAGAGGAAGAGAGATGGAGAGTTAGAGAAAGAGAAAAAAGGGAAAGAAAGGAGAGGAAGACTTAAAGGAAGAGAAAAAGATAGAGCAAAGAGGGGGAGAGTTAGAGGAACAGAGAAAAATAGAGGAAGAGAAAAAGATAGAGAAAAGAGGGGGAGAGTTAGAGGAAGAGAGAAACATAGAGGAAGAGAGATGGAGAGTTAGAGAAAGAGAAAAAAGGGAAAGAAAGGAGAGGAAGACTTAAAGGAAGAGAAAAAGATAGAGCAAAGAGGGGGAGAGTTAGAGGAACAGAGAAAAATAGAGGAAGAGAAAAAGATAGAGAAAAGAGGGGGAGAGTTAGAGGAAGAGAGAAACATAGAGGAAGAGAGATGGAGAGTTAGAGAAAGAGAAAAAAGGGAAAGAAAGGAGAGGAAGACTTAAAGGAAGAGAAAAAGATAGAGCAAAGAGGGGGAGAGTTAGAGGAACAGAGAAAAATAGAGGAAGAGAAAAAGATAGAGAAAAGAGGGGGAGAGTTAGAGGAAGAGAGAAACATAGAGGAAGAGAGATGGAGAGTTAGAGAAAGAGAAAAAAGGGAAAGAAAGGAGAGGAAGACTTAAAGGAAGAGAAAAAGATAGAGCAAAGAGGGGGAGAGTTAGAGGAACAGAGAAAAATAGAGGAAGAGAAAAAGATAGAGAAAAGAGGGGGAGAGTTAGAGGAAGAGAGAAACATAGAGGAAGAGAGATGGAGAGTTAGAGAAAGAGAAAAAAGGGAAAGAAAGGAGAGGAAGACTTAAAGGAAGAGAAAAAGATAGAGCAAAGAGGGGGAGAGTTAGAGGAACAGAGAAAAATAGAGGAAGAGAAAAAGATAGAGAAAAGAGGGGGAGAGTTAGAGGAAGAGAGAAACATAGAGGAAGAGAGATGGAGAGTTAGAGAAAGAGAAAAAAGGGAAAGAAAGGAGAGGAAGACTTAAAGGAAGAGAAAAAGATAGAGCAAAGAGGGGGAGAGTTAGAGGAACAGAGAAAAATAGAGGAAGAGAAAAAGATAGAGAAAAGAGGGGGAGAGTTAGAGGAAGAGAGAAACATAGAGGAAGAGAGATGGAGAGTTAGAGAAAGAGAAAAAAGGGAAAGAAAGGAGAGGAAGACTTAAAGGAAGAGAAAAAGATAGAGCAAAGAGGGGGAGAGTTAGAGGAACAGAGAAAAATAGAGGAAGAGAAAAAGATAGAGAAAAGAGGGGGAGAGTTAGAGGAAGAGAGAAACATAGAGGAAGAGAGATGGAGAGTTAGAGAAAGAGAAAAAAGGGAAAGAAAGGAGAGGAAGACTTAAAGGAAGAGAAAAAGATAGAGCAAAGAGGGGGAGAGTTAGAGGAACAGAGAAAAATAGAGGAAGAGAAAAAGATAGAGAAAAGAGGGGGAGAGTTAGAGGAAGAGAGAAACATAGAGGAAGAGAGATGGAGAGTTAGAGAAAGAGAAAAAAGGGAAAGAAAGGAGAGGAAGACTTAAAGGAAGAGAAAAAGATAGAGCAAAGAGGGGGAGAGTTAGAGGAACAGAGAAAAATAGAGGAAGAGAAAAAGATAGAGAAAAGAGGGGGAGAGTTAGAGGAAGAGAGAAACATAGAGGAAGAGAGATGGAGAGTTAGAGAAAGAGAAAAAAGGGAAAGAAAGGAGAGGAAGACTTAAAGGAAGAGAAAAAGATAGAGCAAAGAGGGGGAGAGTTAGAGGAACAGAGAAAAATAGAGGAAGAGAAAAAGATAGAGAAAAGAGGGGGAGAGTTAGAGGAAGAGAGAAACATAGAGGAAGAGAGATGGAGAGTTAGAGAAAGAGAAAAAAGGGAAAGAAAGGAGAGGAAGACTTAAAGGAAGAGAAAAAGATAGAGCAAAGAGGGGGAGAGTTAGAGGAACAGAGAAAAATAGAGGAAGAGAAAAAGATAGAGAAAAGAGGGGGAGAGTTAGAGGAAGAGAGAAACATAGAGGAAGAGAGATGGAGAGTTAGAGAAAGAGAAAAAAGGGAAAGAAAGGAGAGGAAGACTTAAAGGAAGAGAAAAAGATAGAGCAAAGAGGGGGAGAGTTAGAGGAACAGAGAAAAATAGAGGAAGAGAAAAAGATAGAGAAAAGAGGGGGAGAGTTAGAGGAAGAGAGAAACATAGAGGAAGAGAGATGGAGAGTTAGAGAAAGAGAAAAAAGGGAAAGAAAGGAGAGGAAGACTTAAAGGAAGAGAAAAAGATAGAGCAAAGAGGGGGAGAGTTAGAGGAACAGAGAAAAATAGAGGAAGAGAAAAAGATAGAGAAAAGAGGGGGAGAGTTAGAGGAAGAGAGAAACATAGAGGAAGAGAGATGGAGAGTTAGAGAAAGAGAAAAAAGGGAAAGAAAGGAGAGGAAGACTTAAAGGAAGAGAAAAAGATAGAGCAAAGAGGGGGAGAGTTAGAGGAACAGAGAAAAATAGAGGAAGAGAAAAAGATAGAGAAAAGAGGGGGAGAGTTAGAGGAAGAGAGAAACATAGAGGAAGAGAGATGGAGAGTTAGAGAAAGAGAAAAAAGGGAAAGAAAGGAGAGGAAGACTTAAAGGAAGAGAAAAAGATAGAGCAAAGAGGGGGAGAGTTAGAGGAACAGAGAAAAATAGAGGAAGAGAAAAAGATAGAGAAAAGAGGGGGAGAGTTAGAGGAAGAGAGAAACATAGAGGAAGAGAGATGGAGAGTTAGAGAAAGAGAAAAAAGGGAAAGAAAGGAGAGGAAGACTTAAAGGAAGAGAAAAAGATAGAGCAAAGAGGGGGAGAGTTAGAGGAACAGAGAAAAATAGAGGAAGAGAAAAAGATAGAGAAAAGAGGGGGAGAGTTAGAGGAAGAGAGAAACATAGAGGAAGAGAGATGGAGAGTTAGAGAAAGAGAAAAAAGGGAAAGAAAGGAGAGGAAGACTTAAAGGAAGAGAAAAAGATAGAGCAAAGAGGGGGAGAGTTAGAGGAACAGAGAAAAATAGAGGAAGAGAAAAAGATAGAGAAAAGAGGGGGAGAGTTAGAGGAAGAGAGAAACATAGAGGAAGAGAGATGGAGAGTTAGAGAAAGAGAAAAAAGGGAAAGAAAGGAGAGGAAGACTTAAAGGAAGAGAAAAAGATAGAGCAAAGAGGGGGAGAGTTAGAGGAACAGAGAAAAATAGAGGAAGAGAAAAAGATAGAGAAAAGAGGGGGAGAGTTAGAGGAAGAGAGAAACATAGAGGAAGAGAGATGGAGAGTTAGAGAAAGAGAAAAAAGGGAAAGAAAGGAGAGGAAGACTTAAAGGAAGAGAAAAAGATAGAGCAAAGAGGGGGAGAGTTAGAGGAACAGAGAAAAATAGAGGAAGAGAAAAAGATAGAGAAAAGAGGGGGAGAGTTAGAGGAAGAGAGAAACATAGAGGAAGAGAGATGGAGAGTTAGAGAAAGAGAAAAAAGGGAAAGAAAGGAGAGGAAGACTTAAAGGAAGAGAAAAAGATAGAGCAAAGAGGGGGAGAGTTAGAGGAACAGAGAAAAATAGAGGAAGAGAAAAAGATAGAGAAAAGAGGGGGAGAGTTAGAGGAAGAGAGAAACATAGAGGAAGAGAGATGGAGAGTTAGAGAAAGAGAAAAAAGGGAAAGAAAGGAGAGGAAGACTTAAAGGAAGAGAAAAAGATAGAGCAAAGAGGGGGAGAGTTAGAGGAACAGAGAAAAATAGAGGAAGAGAAAAAGATAGAGAAAAGAGGGGGAGAGTTAGAGGAAGAGAGAAACATAGAGGAAGAGAGATGGAGAGTTAGAGAAAGAGAAAAAAGGGAAAGAAAGGAGAGGAAGACTTAAAGGAAGAGAAAAAGATAGAGCAAAGAGGGGGAGAGTTAGAGGAACAGAGAAAAATAGAGGAAGAGAAAAAGATAGAGAAAAGAGGGGGAGAGTTAGAGGAAGAGAGAAACATAGAGGAAGAGAGATGGAGAGTTAGAGAAAGAGAAAAAAGGGAAAGAAAGGAGAGGAAGACTTAAAGGAAGAGAAAAAGATAGAGCAAAGAGGGGGAGAGTTAGAGGAACAGAGAAAAATAGAGGAAGAGAAAAAGATAGAGAAAAGAGGGGGAGAGTTAGAGGAAGAGAGAAACATAGAGGAAGAGAGATGGAGAGTTAGAGAAAGAGAAAAAAGGGAAAGAAAGGAGAGGAAGACTTAAAGGAAGAGAAAAAGATAGAGCAAAGAGGGGGAGAGTTAGAGGAACAGAGAAAAATAGAGGAAGAGAAAAAGATAGAGAAAAGAGGGGGAGAGTTAGAGGAAGAGAGAAACATAGAGGAAGAGAGATGGAGAGTTAGAGAAAGAGAAAAAAGGGAAAGAAAGGAGAGGAAGACTTAAAGGAAGAGAAAAAGATAGAGCAAAGAGGGGGAGAGTTAGAGGAACAGAGAAAAATAGAGGAAGAGAAAAAGATAGAGAAAAGAGGGGGAGAGTTAGAGGAAGAGAGAAACATAGAGGAAGAGAGATGGAGAGTTAGAGAAAGAGAAAAAAGGGAAAGAAAGGAGAGGAAGACTTAAAGGAAGAGAAAAAGATAGAGCAAAGAGGGGGAGAGTTAGAGGAACAGAGAAAAATAGAGGAAGAGAAAAAGATAGAGAAAAGAGGGGGAGAGTTAGAGGAAGAGAGAAACATAGAGGAAGAGAGATGGAGAGTTAGAGAAAGAGAAAAAAGGGAAAGAAAGGAGAGGAAGACTTAAAGGAAGAGAAAAAGATAGAGCAAAGAGGGGGAGAGTTAGAGGAACAGAGAAAAATAGAGGAAGAGAAAAAGATAGAGAAAAGAGGGGGAGAGTTAGAGGAAGAGAGAAACATAGAGGAAGAGAGATGGAGAGTTAGAGAAAGAGAAAAAAGGGAAAGAAAGGAGAGGAAGACTTAAAGGAAGAGAAAAAGATAGAGCAAAGAGGGGGAGAGTTAGAGGAACAGAGAAAAATAGAGGAAGAGAAAAAGATAGAGAAAAGAGGGGGAGAGTTAGAGGAAGAGAGAAACATAGAGGAAGAGAGATGGAGAGTTAGAGAAAGAGAAAAAAGGGAAAGAAAGGAGAGGAAGACTTAAAGGAAGAGAAAAAGATAGAGCAAAGAGGGGGAGAGTTAGAGGAACAGAGAAAAATAGAGGAAGAGAAAAAGATAGAGAAAAGAGGGGGAGAGTTAGAGGAAGAGAGAAACATAGAGGAAGAGAGATGGAGAGTTAGAGAAAGAGAAAAAAGGGAAAGAAAGGAGAGGAAGACTTAAAGGAAGAGAAAAAGATAGAGCAAAGAGGGGGAGAGTTAGAGGAACAGAGAAAAATAGAGGAAGAGAAAAAGATAGAGAAAAGAGGGGGAGAGTTAGAGGAAGAGAGAAACATAGAGGAAGAGAGATGGAGAGTTAGAGAAAGAGAAAAAAGGGAAAGAAAGGAGAGGAAGACTTAAAGGAAGAGAAAAAGATAGAGCAAAGAGGGGGAGAGTTAGAGGAACAGAGAAAAATAGAGGAAGAGAAAAAGATAGAGAAAAGAGGGGGAGAGTTAGAGGAAGAGAGAAACATAGAGGAAGAGAGATGGAGAGTTAGAGAAAGAGAAAAAAGGGAAAGAAAGGAGAGGAAGACTTAAAGGAAGAGAAAAAGATAGAGCAAAGAGGGGGAGAGTTAGAGGAACAGAGAAAAATAGAGGAAGAGAAAAAGATAGAGAAAAGAGGGGGAGAGTTAGAGGAAGAGAGAAACATAGAGGAAGAGAGATGGAGAGTTAGAGAAAGAGAAAAAAGGGAAAGAAAGGAGAGGAAGACTTAAAGGAAGAGAAAAAGATAGAGCAAAGAGGGGGAGAGTTAGAGGAACAGAGAAAAATAGAGGAAGAGAAAAAGATAGAGAAAAGAGGGGGAGAGTTAGAGGAAGAGAGAAACATAGAGGAAGAGAGATGGAGAGTTAGAGAAAGAGAAAAAAGGGAAAGAAAGGAGAGGAAGACTTAAAGGAAGAGAAAAAGATAGAGCAAAGAGGGGGAGAGTTAGAGGAACAGAGAAAAATAGAGGAAGAGAAAAAGATAGAGAAAAGAGGGGGAGAGTTAGAGGAAGAGAGAAACATAGAGGAAGAGAGATGGAGAGTTAGAGAAAGAGAAAAAAGGGAAAGAAAGGAGAGGAAGACTTAAAGGAAGAGAAAAAGATAGAGCAAAGAGGGGGAGAGTTAGAGGAACAGAGAAAAATAGAGGAAGAGAAAAAGATAGAGAAAAGAGGGGGAGAGTTAGAGGAAGAGAGAAACATAGAGGAAGAGAGATGGAGAGTTAGAGAAAGAGAAAAAAGGGAAAGAAAGGAGAGGAAGACTTAAAGGAAGAGAAAAAGATAGAGCAAAGAGGGGGAGAGTTAGAGGAACAGAGAAAAATAGAGGAAGAGAAAAAGATAGAGAAAAGAGGGGGAGAGTTAGAGGAAGAGAGAAACATAGAGGAAGAGAGATGGAGAGTTAGAGAAAGAGAAAAAAGGGAAAGAAAGGAGAGGAAGACTTAAAGGAAGAGAAAAAGATAGAGCAAAGAGGGGGAGAGTTAGAGGAACAGAGAAAAATAGAGGAAGAGAAAAAGATAGAGAAAAGAGGGGGAGAGTTAGAGGAAGAGAGAAACATAGAGGAAGAGAGATGGAGAGTTAGAGAAAGAGAAAAAAGGGAAAGAAAGGAGAGGAAGACTTAAAGGAAGAGAAAAAGATAGAGCAAAGAGGGGGAGAGTTAGAGGAACAGAGAAAAATAGAGGAAGAGAAAAAGATAGAGAAAAGAGGGGGAGAGTTAGAGGAAGAGAGAAACATAGAGGAAGAGAGATGGAGAGTTAGAGAAAGAGAAAAAAGGGAAAGAAAGGAGAGGAAGACTTAAAGGAAGAGAAAAAGATAGAGCAAAGAGGGGGAGAGTTAGAGGAACAGAGAAAAATAGAGGAAGAGAAAAAGATAGAGAAAAGAGGGGGAGAGTTAGAGGAAGAGAGAAACATAGAGGAAGAGAGATGGAGAGTTAGAGAAAGAGAAAAAAGGGAAAGAAAGGAGAGGAAGACTTAAAGGAAGAGAAAAAGATAGAGCAAAGAGGGGGAGAGTTAGAGGAACAGAGAAAAATAGAGGAAGAGAAAAAGATAGAGAAAAGAGGGGGAGAGTTAGAGGAAGAGAGAAACATAGAGGAAGAGAGATGGA
Source organism: Habropoda laboriosa (assembly GCF_001263275.1). Lineage (NCBI taxonomy): Eukaryota > Metazoa > Arthropoda > Insecta > Hymenoptera > Apidae > Habropoda > Habropoda laboriosa. The sequence goes on from NW_017100262.1 coordinate 1,778,264, forward strand.
GAGTTAGAGAAAGAGAAAAAAGGGAAAGAAAGGAGAGGAAGACTTAAAGGAAGAGAAAAAGATAGAGCAAAGAGGGGGAGAGTTAGAGGAACAGAGAAAAATAGAGGAAGAGAAAAAGATAGAGAAAAGAGGGGGAGAGTTAGAGGAAGAGAGAAACATAGAGGAAGAGAGATGGAGAGTTAGAGAAAGAGAAAAAAGGGAAAGAAAGGAGAGGAAGACTTAAAGGAAGAGAAAAAGATAGAGCAAAGAGGGGGAGAGTTAGAGGAACAGAGAAAAATAGAGGAAGAGAAAAAGATAGAGAAAAGAGGGGGAGAGTTAGAGGAAGAGAGAAACATAGAGGAAGAGAGATGGAGAGTTAGAGAAAGAGAAAAAAGGGAAAGAAAGACGGAGAAGCAGAGAGAGAAAGACAGAAAAAAGGGGGAGAAAAGAGAGGAAGACTTAAAGGAAGAGAAAAAGATAGAGAAAAGACGGGGAGAGTTAGAGGAAGAGAGAAAAATAGAGAAAGAGAGATGGAGAGTTAGAGAAAGAGAAAAAAGGGAGAGAAAGGAGAGGAAGACTTAAAGGAAGAGAAAAAGATAGAGAAAAGAGGGGGAGAGTTAGAGGAAGAGAGAAACATAGAGGAAGAGAGATGGAGAGTTAGAGAAAGAGAAAAAAGGGAAAGAAAGGAGAGGAAGACTTAAAGGAAGAGAAAAAGATAGAGCAAAGAGGGGGAGAGTTAGAGGAACAGAGAAAAATAGAGGAAGAGAGATGGAGAGTTAGAGAAAGAGAAAAAGATAGAGAAAGAGTGATGGAGAATTAGAGGAAGAGAAAAAAGTGAGAGAAAGGGGAGGAAGACTTAAAAGGAGAGAAAAAAGTAGAGAAAGAGAGGATAGAGAATTAGAGAAAGAGAAAAAAGTGAGAGAAAAGAGAGGGAGAGCTAGAGAAAGAGAAAAAAAGGGAGAAAAGAGAGGAAGACTTAGAGGAATAGAAAAAGATAGAGAAAGAGTGACGGAGAGTTAAAGGAAAGGAAGAAAGTGAGAGAAAAGAGAGGGAGAGCTAGAAGAACGGAAAAATAGAGAGAGACAAGAGAGGAAGACTTAAAAGGAGGCAGAAAGATAGAAGAAGACAGATGAAGACTTGGAGAAAGAGAGAAATACCGTTGGAAGCGCCGCGTCTGCTCTTTTTCCACAATTTTCTTACCCCGTCCGACTAATAACCGCTGGAAATTTATCGTGATCGTTAGGTCGCGCGGTATCCAGGCCCCCATAATACACTCTTTGTCCTGTTTCTTCAGCCCCCGCGCTCTCCCGTTTCCGTCCACTTCCACCCGTTCTCCAAGGGGAAAGACGTGACGTTAATTGGACCCGATATAACGCGGCGATCTTACGGAGGCGGCGGACATCTTTTGACAGCCGAGACAGCAAAATGACAGAAAAAATGCCATCGCGAAAACTGCGGGACGTCGATCGTCGCAACGAATATCTACAGACGACGAAAAAATCATTCTGCAACTTATTCGCGTGCGATCAATTAGAATTTCACGCACGGAAAATCGATATACCTCTCCTTCCTTCGTTTGTGATTTCTTTAGCTAAAGTGGGTCAACGATGGAACAGGGACGCGAGTACCAGAGCGGGGTAAAAGTTTCATTTCAGGCAAACGAAGATACCCTCTGATTGAGTATTTGAGCAAAGTAGGTGAAAAAGAAGATCAAAGTATCAAGGAACTTGGCTCCCAATCGTCTGTTTCCTTTTAATTAAGTGTTTCATTAAATACCAGCTACCTTCTTTTAACTCCATCTCCGATATCCTTTCAGAAATTCTGGCAAATCTAAGTGCTGGAACCTTCGTAGCCGCCGAGAACAACCTGGTATCACTCATTTATGTATACCTTTCTTTATTCTACTCGTGTCATAAATTATCTCAAGAATAATCTTATTCTTTCCCTTAATAATATCGAGAATGTGTTCGGTACCGAACGCGACAATGGACGCCTCCCCAATAAGCCTACACCGTTATCCTTTCGGCTTTACGACACGTACGATCAGTCCAAGCTATTTTTCAGTGTCTCCCTTTTTTCGAATCGCTTTATCAACATCTTTCTCGAGGACGAGGCCCAGAAGGTGTTTACGGTTATTGAACCTTTACGTTTCGCTCGCCACGTTTCCCTCAATAGCTAGTGACTTGTCGCAAAGCCACACTCGCAACACGAAAATTCAAAAACCCCGTCAGGACCAATTGCCACGTGGGTCCAAGTCCCCGGTCGCGATCATGCCCCACTCCGTCATCTCGGAAATCCCGGAGTGGGCGGAATGCTCGTGGCTCGGGGAGGACGACCCTTAAAAATCGAACGTCAAGGATTGATCCCACGACAACAGTAAAAAAAAAAAATATCAATAATGCATTGTCGTTCAATTAACCCCTTGCACTATTTTTACGAGTCTGACTCGTGATATTCAAGTTTGGCCTGAAATTTTCATCACGAGTCAGACTCCATCTTATCAACATTTCAGGCCAAACATGAATACCACGAGTCTGACTTGTGGCTCGCAGCGCGACTATGTTGCACTCAGTCGTAAGATATCGTATTTGAAATTTCGACACTCGGCTCTCTTCGCGACCATTCAGGCGGACGGGTTTGGCCTGGCTTTTTCCGAGGTTCAGCGTAGTGCAAGGGGTTAAGAACCCCTTCGCCTCGTTAGTTTCAGACCAAGTTCATTTCGTGTAAACATTATCGCGTCCAGTGCATCGTGATTTACAACCGCGAAGAAGTCTTTGGAATTGTAAGGGTTACACGGGACAGAACGAAATACTAGGTTTTCGTATTTATTAGCTTGTGAAATGAACATCGTTGTAATCACTGAGAAAACAACAATAGTATCGCTGATTTATATCTGTAGGGATGACCGAGCGTGAGTGCGTTGTTTGTATGAATGCGTTGTCTGTGTGAATGTGTGAGGGTCTATGACCGGAGCGGTAAGGACCGGCGTGCCAGGTCCAGTGTTTGGGATAGCGCGAAAGATATTGAACGAATGTTTAGTTTTAGTAATCAGGCGAGGAGTGCGTGTGTGTTTTCTTCTACGGAAAAGTGTGCATGTATGCAAGATGACATTAGGGCGAATGCGAGGGAGCGAAAGGCAGTATGAATCCAGCGATTGATTGAGCGACATCCTTAGCGTAGCGATATGAACTATTAATAAATATAGCATAGTCAAAAGTCCGTTCGAGTTTACTATCCCTCCACACA
>NW_017100262.1:1781572-1790536 GCF_001263275.1 Habropoda laboriosa
GCAACATCAATCGATGCCGATTCTTGAGTACCGATTTTACGACCTCGCTATATCGTGGCCCCGACTATATTTGAAATTTCGACACTCGGCTCTCTTCGCGACCATTCAGGCGGACGGGTTTGGCCTGGCTTTTTCCGAGGTTCAGCGTAGTGCAAGGGGTTAAGAACCCCTTCGCCTCGTTAGTTTCAGACCAAGTTCATTTCGTGTAAACATTATCGCGTCCAGTGCATCGTGATTTACAACCGCGAAGAAGTCTTTGGAATTGTAAGGGTTACACGGGACAGAACGAAATACTAGGTTTTCGTATTTATTAGCTTGTGAAATGAACATCGTTGTAATCACTGAGAAAACAACAATAGTATCGCTGATTTATATCTGTAGGGATGACCGAGCGTGAGTGCGTTGTTTGTATGAATGCGTTGTCTGTGTGAATGCGTGAGTGTCTATGACCGGAGCGGTAAGGACCGGCGTGCCAGGTCGAGTGTTTGGGATAGCGCGAAAGATATTGAACGAATGTTTAGTTTTAGTAATCAGGCGAGGAGTGCGTGTGTGTTTTCTTCTACGGAAAAGTGTGCATGTATGCAAGATGACATTAGGGCGAATGCGAGGGAGCGAAAGGCAGTATGAATCCAGCGATTGATTGAGCGACATCCTTAGCGTAGCGATATGAACTATTAATAAATATAGTATAGAACAAAGTTCCGTTCGAGTTTACTATCCCTCCTCACATAAATCCCCTACATATCTATTTTCATTTTACTCGTTTCATAAATTATCTCAATAATAATTGTAGCACCGTAATTTTAAGGAAACGTGGTTTTGAGAAAACAGTGCCGAAAATAAGAGAGAAAGCGAGCGACGAGAGATCCACTCTAAAGTGTGCCGAGCGAGAGACGAGGGGCAGTGTTGATTGCAAAGTCGAGAGACGTGGGTAACAGTCACGTATATTACAATTATTTGCACATCTTTAACCCTTTGCGCTCGAGTGGCGACCGAGAAGCGACATTATCGTCTACCTCTTGGTAAAAAGTTGGTTTTACCGGACAATAAGGTCTATGGGACTCTCGTGAACGTCTAAGCAGCGAAATGGTTCGAAAGAACCGATCTTTAATCAACTGTTGCAAAATCTTGTATAGTATAAAAAAGATCTTCGAGTGCATAGGGTTAATAAACATCTGTATTTTAGTGAAACGCTAGACTTTCGTATTAGGCAGTGAAATAAATTTTCTACACGGAGGATAGAAGACGGTGAATTTATCTGTCGCTCGAACCACGATAGTCGATCTATTCACGAGTTTACGAAGATCAGGAGAGGGAATGAAAGAGGAGGAGAGAATGATCTCGATGGACCTAGATCGTCTCGTAGGTTCTCGCGACAGTCACTTCGTTGCACGAAGAAATTTCGATACGCCCCCGAGGTGGTTAAGGTCGAGAGTAAATATTCCCCTCACGTTCGCCGCCGTTGCACCGTTTCTCTTACGTATTTTCTCCAGGCTTAACGCGACGGACCCGCCTGTTTATCTTTGTCGCTGCCCGGGGAGTACGCTGGAAGATTCACCAACTCGATTACGCGATTCCCGCGGAAAGAATCGCTAAAAGCTACTCCCGAGCGAGTTCACGCCCTCGTGCAACACTTTCGTTCGCCGGGATGGAGGACCCGAAAGGGTTCTTTCAATTTTTACACCGCTAATTTCGCGTTTAAACTCGTAACGTGAATTTTTTCTCTCTCCAGTGGGAAATTTTCCAATATTTTATCCTACTGTGAAGATTGAATTTCACGAATTTATTTACGTGGGAGTATCATTCCTATGTTATACACGCTGCGAGACGAAAGTTTCGAACCACTGTACTTTGCGAAATATGAAAAAATTTGCAGAAATGGGTCAGAAATGTCAAAAATTGTTTTTTCTATCGAAATGAGATAAATTACTATTCATCTGCCCAAAATTAAAATTGGCAAGAGATTCAATATTGATGCAAATTTATTGATAATGCATATTTTCTGATAACAATTTTTCGAAGAATTTAGTCTCCTAAATACGATAAAGAATTTGATTAATCCTCTCGATATTTTCTGACAAATTTCCCAGAAATAATTTTACACGCCAAAGTCGTGTAATGCACCCAGAATTTTTGAACAAATACGATCGAAGACGTGTACTAGAACGCTCGTTAGCGAAAGCTGTACCGGTTGGAGATGTTTCAACGTAGGAGTTAAAGAGGGAAAGAAGTGGCTGGGTTCGACGCGCGAATACTTGTTGAATGCTGGAAAACAGGGGTTCAATAGGTGGCTGATGCGTGCGAGCGTGTCGACGAAATTTCCCCGCGGTCTATTACCATATCAATGGGCCACGGGTGCAAGGAAACACGGGATGAGATAGTTGATAACGATTTCCATAAATATTGCCAACGTAGCACGGCGATGTCGTGTAAACGAGCTTTTCCAGAACTATCGTAAATATCGGGTTAGAGTGCTGCGCCGGTGATTCTGACCGATTCGAACCCGTAAAACGTCCCCCCGATGGATTTTCCACCGTGAATTTTACCGTACCTCACATGCCCGCGCGCCTTGTAAACGTTCCACCGAATAAGGATCTGTACGATTTTCTGGGCGAAGTAAGATTCAATGAAAAGGTTTTGCACGATCAATTTTTTGAAGAAATATCCTACCGTGAATTTTTCTGCACTTAATCTGGTGAGAAACGAAGGAGTTACGGTGCAACGGTTTTGGTAATGAAAGGACGAAAGCGGAGGAGAGAAAAAGAAAAGAAAAAGGAAAGAGAGAGAGAGAGAGAGAGAGAGAGAAGGGACGATAAGCAGAAAGGAAACAAGGAAGCGTTTTGTCTCAGGCGTCTCCTGGACACTCCTCGCTAAAGCTACTTAGGAGAGCATCTACCCTCAGACACGGGGGACGATTAGGCTTAGGTCAAAGGTTGCAATTCAACAAACAGAAACTGAGAGAGATTGATGTTTCGCTAATTAGTCCATCCCTTTGGTAGCCAAGCGTAGGAGGTACCATCGCAACGAACTTAATTCTACTACCTTAACTCACATCCCACTATCGTTCAATTAAGTTCCTTAAAATCTCTCCCACGTTTACAATATAATACCCGTTTTACACCTACAGGAACTACACTTCGAACACGCTTCCCTCCTCTATTCCCACTGATCCCGTTCAATCCAAGGATCCAAAGCAAGCGAAACGGAGTGGGAAGCTCCTCTCGAATTAAAGGGCAAAGACGTGTGCCAATATTGTCCTTTAATTCGCATAACACCTGTAACGGGATATCGACATTTTCCTGCTATATCCCCTTTTCGCTTCATTACGCCCAACTTAAATCGAACCGTCCCTACGAAGAGTCATTAGCGAGTTCGAGTCAGAGGTATAATTACCACGATATTTCCTTTCCCGCGCAAGTAAATTCCGGGGAATTAACGCCGCTCGATTTATTAACAGACGTGCACGCAGTCGGCGCTCATTAGCGTCTCTCATGAATCAGACCATTGGCCGACGATTCGTCGACGTTACCGCTAAAATCTATTTACAACCGGTATTCGTGGGCGGTGTTGGCGGTTCGACATCATCAGAAATGGCTTTTGTGCGGGCGAAACGGTGACAGATACGATGGATCGACGGACGGAACGCAGGAACTCTGGTTACAAGCGTTCTCGACTCGCCTACTCGTCGCAACGACACGTGGAACGGACGCGAAACGGTCAATTCTGCGATTTGGATCGTTACACGTACTATTTCGTCTATTTACAACGATCGTTTATCTCGAATTTTTCCGATCAGGCCAATTCAATTTGGAGAACAGGTTTTGGACTTCTGTTGACTCAATTTACACCGTTCCACCGTGTACTCCGCGGATTAATCGTTCATGCTTAATGCAACTGTGCATAGTTTATCACACGGTAGAATATTAACTTTGCGGGAGCATTAAGTTTGACGGTGTAATCGCTGATATTCGGTATCGCTGTTTTATGCCTGACTAAAGCGCCAACTAACCACTGTGTACTTGCCGTTTATGCGCCGTAAATCCTGCGTTCCATCTTCTTCCACGCTTTACCCGGTCATAATTAATAATCCGCGTGAAATCTGGCTTGATTAAAATTGAATATTCAGCGTGTGTATAACGCGCTACAATTTACGAATCCTATTATTCGAGGAATTAGATTGAACGTTGATCTAACGATAATACTCTTGCGATCTCGTTTCGTTGTGTGCTCAATTTTTTTTTTCTTTTTTTCGTAGTCGAAGAAACGTGGAGTAGGTTGGTTGTATCGGGGAAATTGTACGGAGTTTACCAACTTTCCCAACGTAATGTAACTCTGACGAACTGTGGAATACCGAGTTGAACGCGATGCCACGCGTAATTAACAGATTCGTCGGTGTGCCATTTGACCGGAAGTTAACGTTCAACGACGAATCGAGGCCGCAGTGGGCTTCGAGAGGATTCTCCACGAGGAAACGGTCGCCAACTCTGTTTGATCTCATTAGGAATTGCTTTATCCTCTTGCCCGTGCGTGGCTGCATTCGCGGGAATTCTCTGAGAGTTCTCTAAGAATTTTCTTAGAGTTTCCTCGAGTTCTCTAACAATTTCTTATGAATCCTCTAAGAATTTTTCCGAGAGTTTCCTAGAATTTCCCAGAGCTTCCTAGAATTCTCCGAGAATTTTCCAGAGTTTCCTAGAATTCTTCAGAATTTTCAAAGTTCCCTTGAATTCTCTAAGAATTTCCCAGAATTCTCTACGAATTTCTTACGAATCCTCCAAGAATTCCCAAAATTCTCAAAGAATCTCCTAAAAGTCCCGCGAAATTAACACGCGTCAGCGGTAATTCCGCTTCGTTCCCGAACGTGCATCGTTTCCGCCGCTGCGAAATGCGTTTTCCGTGGGAATCGGGCCGTGCACTTGTTTAAAATACCGACGCTGGGATTATTGACCGTGGTGGCTCAGGTTCGTTCGTCCGTCCAGTTCTACACGTGATATCGATTTTTCTTATGGGGTTGTCGAGAGTTCGTTTCGAAACAGGGTGGATATTCGATATATCGGGCCTGGGGAAATTAGGTCGAAGAGTCAGGGGTGATTATTGGAACGGATGGATTCATTGTTTTCGGGGTTCTTTGTTTATTATTGCCAAGGGACGAGGACCCTTGGCGTGCACGCCAATAAGATAAGGTCAAATACAATTGCCTGGAAGTTTCTGCTGCGGCGGGAGAATTATTGCGTCGGATTGAAAGTGGAGGAGCAGAGAGAAAAGGGATGATTTAAGAGAAGTTCGCGAGGGGCAATTGACTCGATTATGCCGGACCAAACGCAGAGAAATTTTTATTCAACGCAGCTCTCTTCCAATTTCTTCGAAAATAATAGACTTCCTTTTTTCCAAGAAAATTCGCTAAAAAAAAAACTCAGCAAAGCCTCGTTATTCTTTCACCGGAGACAAAAAGGATCATGGTCGGTGGAGGAAAAACGATCAAAGTGTTCATAAAATTCCATCTCCTTTGAGCATGGTGGCCGAAAAAAGAAAAAAGGAAGCACCGCTTCGACGATGACTTTAATCTTGCAAGTATCACCTGTTAGCCCGCTGCGACCGGACAAAAAGCGGATGGACCACGCAATCACGGCAATAAAATGGTCGACGTTCGCAAACCCGCTGGCCGACGACTTAATTAACGTCGTTCCCAGTCGCGAAACGCCGCGTTTCGATCGATATCAAGCCGCTGTCCCGATAAGAATTATCACCGTCGAAGCAGCTATTATTGCCACCATGCCATCTCCACTGCCATTCCAAGAGATTCGACCGCGTTCAACCTCCCTCCACCCAGGCGAGAATCTCGAATAACGATATTTTACCCCCCGGAATGGGTAATCCAATTCGCCTCTGTGGAAAGTATCTTGCATAAAGAATGGAACACTTTGCTACCTTGATCCTTTCATACGTCAGGCCTCGACTTTCGCCGAGGAACTATCCAACGTGGCGAAATTGATAAGATTGGTCACTTCGTTACTGCTACATGTACGTACCGTCTGAACGAACTGGAAATTTGGGCAATTTTTTGAAGTCGAGTACTTTCGCCTGTTACAGAACTTCTGACCGATGGAAAGAATTTTAATATTCTCTTAATGCAATATTGCAATTTTAACACGTTCACTGTAACAACAGTTCGCACTCGTCCACATACATGTTCTGTTTATTTTTTAATAAACAAGTCTATACTTGAATTGTTAAAACAATAATTAAATTCCTTAAATCGTTTATGCACCAACGCCAACAAATTTTGCAATAATCTTAATTTTTTCGGGATTTCTTATCTATCGTTTAAGCACTCTGTTCTAACCGCTGTAAATAATCCTTAATTTACTCTTTGTCCTGCGTGTTACTCTTTTTCTTTTTCTCTTCTTCGATTTTCTTCTTTATTTCCTACTGCACATTACACTACTGCTCTGCGTGAATTTCAACGCCTGTATACTTCAAATAAATAAATAAATAAATTCACGGTGTATTTTTAACGTAAGTAACGTACGAAAAAAAAGCAGGAGACAATGTGTCACTTTTTTGTACGACCAAGTTTAATTGAGTTCGTACTACTTGGACGTACGATGAAGTTAAGTTCGTACTACTTGCAGTGAACGTGTTACAAATGCTACTTCCACCGCAATTTCAACAATTTCGTTCCCGTTCTCGACTTTCGCCGAGGAACTATCCAACGTGGCGAAATTGATAAGATTGGTCACTTCGTTACTGCTACATGTACGTACCGTGTGAACGAACTGGAAATTTGGGCAATTTTTTGAATTCGAGTACTTTCGCCTGTTACAGAACTTCTGACCGATGGAAAGAATTTTAATATTCTCTTAATGCAATATTGCAATTTTAACACGTTCACTGTAACAACAGTTCGCACTCGTCCACATACATGTTCTGTTTATTTTTTAATAAACAAGTCTATACTTGAATTGTTAAAACAATAATTAAATTCCTTAAATCGTTTATGCACCAACGCCAACAAATTTTGCAATAATCTTAATTTTTTCGGGATTTCTTATCTATCGTTTAAGCACTCTGTTCTAACCGCTGTAAATAATCCTTAATTTACTCTTTGTCCTGCGTGTTACTCTTTTTCTTTTTCTCTTCTTCGATTTTCTTCTTTATTTCCTACTGCACATTACACTACTGCTCTGCGTGAATTTCAACGCCTGTATACTTCAAATAAATAAATAAATAAATTCACAGTGTATTTTTAACGTAAGTAACGTACGAAAAAAAAGCAGGAGACAATGTGTCACTTTTTTGTACGACCAAGTTTAATTGAGTTCGTACTACTTGGACGTACGATGAAGTTAAGTTCGTACTACTTGCAGTGAACGTGTTACAAATGCTACTTCCACCGCAATTTCAACAATTTCGTTCCCGTTACAATTTCAATTACACCTTCGACAACTTGCGATAACTGCAAAAAATTTCAGATAAGGCAGATGAAGACTCTGATTCGCGATGTAGAAACTTTCTTCCCCTGCTACGCACACGTGCACGCGCTGTTACTCACAGGCGGCAATTTACGAGCGAAGATAGCGCACGGAAGCAAACTTCGTCTCTCGGTGCGTAACAAACGAGCGAAATAACTCTCTGGTGTCGCAAAGGCAACATCGTAACAGCGTCGATTCGCGTCTGCAAGTTTCCGCGCCGCCGTTAATTAACGCGTCGCGTAGAATATCACGCTGCCGCGAGAGAAGCGTCGCTTTCGGTCACTCGGATCGCTCGTTTCCGGTACGCGCGCCTCGTCACTCCGACTTTCGAGGGCAATTGTCCGACGTTCGATTACTCGATTCGAATTCCCGATTGCCGGTGTCTAGTGAACACGCGACAGAGGCTCGAATTTCAAAGATGAAAACATCGAGCGAAGGGTAAATCTAACGGAATTTTGCGAGTTCTTTCCAAGTTTCGTTGCAATGCAACGCCATTCTGATTAGTAGCTTCAAGGTCGTTTAGCAATGCGCTGATTAAAAAATTGAGAACGAAAATTATACTTCGTTAACCGTGCCAGAACGGCATCGTGAAAATTATTTAACACGACACGTAGTGATTAAAAAATTGAGAAAGTAGGAAAAAATTTCTTACAACAGGACACCATCGTGATAAATAATTGCATTTAACACGGCTCACAAGCACCTCCCGTTTTCACCCGTCACGAAAGATCGAAACATCAACGAGTTTCCTTAACGTACGTAGATAACAGAAAATCTCCACAATCTCTTAAACTAAAGCACAATGTCCTTCACACCACCCTGCAAGCATAACATCGACATGATCCCCGTGCAAACCGCGACTCGTCTCAAACAATCACCACACTGTACCTTTCACTCAACAGCAGCAACAATTCCACCGCTGTTGCGAAAGAAAAAGCACACATCGAACGATCAACCGTGTACCTGTTACGCCGTGTCGAATGTGTTCGCCCTTCCCGCGTCGAGTCGAGTCAAAGTTGTCCAGCAAAGAGATAGGGAAGGCGACCGGTGACGGTGCAGCCACTTCTGCTACCCAGGTGTCTATCTTCCTCTCTTTTCGTCCAATGGGGAAAACGTAAACACTCGGCGAAAGAGAGAGCGAGAGAGGGCGAGCGTGCGAGAAAAATGAGGGAAGAGAGACGTATACAATCGGGCGAACGACCGAGAAACGAGTGTCGCGTTTCTAACGCGCCGTGACTGCCGGACGGACGCGACCGTTCGCGTCGCGACGCCGCTCTGACGGACGCCGGCGTCCCGTCGCCTCGACCCGGCCGTACCAGGCCTTGCACCCTCTCCGTTCACCGCCCCCCTCTTCTCCTCACCGCGAGCGCAACTCCTCCCTCCGTGTGACGGGGCGCAGGCGTGCACCAGAGCGTCGCGACGCCTCGACACGACGCGCTTTCCTCTCTCTCTCTCTCTCTCCCCCCGCGCCCACACGCACACACACCTACACACA
>NW_017100262.1:1790565-1794289 GCF_001263275.1 Habropoda laboriosa
TGCAACCGGCGCGTCATTGATGCCTCCTCGCGTAAATTGCACGCCGCCAGATTTCCACTCGAAATTGCACCACGCGAGATTCCGAAAGCCAGGATGGATGCGGCGCACGAGGACGACTAAGCACGCGTTTCTCAATCGTACGTGGGTTGATTTTACAGATGTTCAAGCAAACCTCCTGCACCGAACCGGTGACACTGTGTGATTTTATCGGCGGTTCGAGGATGTGATTCTAAGGACGGTTTAGAGAGATACGGTGGAGTTAATTAGGTGAGATGTTTGGGAGGGTCGTTGGTACTTGTGACTGTTAACCTTTCGAGTTGTGACGAGGGTTTTGAGGGTTGGGTGGAAATGTTGTTTCAGGGTTTCTGTGGTAATAAATTTCGACGTTGCAGGGAATCGGGATAGTGTCGAACCGTGAGTGGTTTTAATTGTTCCGTTGGTCAATTAGAAACAGTCGATTGGTAGCTGACGACGGTGCTTCTGGCAGAATTTAATTACCATTTGAATAACCTCTGACTTGTGGTAACGTAGTAATCTGCACCGCGTGTCACACTCAAGATATTAGAAATTAAGTATCGTACTTGTAACAAACTTCTTCAAATTTAATTTATGCTCGAAACTTACCAAACGCACACTGTTTTATGAGTGTTGTAAAAATTGAAGTTAGCCTACGCTTAGAGTTCTTCCGCGCAGAACTGTACGAGAGTGTACGTTCTACTCGTGGGAAGATGCAGTTTAAATTCTACCGTCAAGGAATTAGAATTACAGTGTAGAACAGGGTAGTTAAGGAACAGGTTTAAATTCAACTACTGCGAAATTACACTGCTGGACAAAAGTTTGGGACAACTATTCGGTGCAAGCTGAGCAAGTATTTTCAGGAAGTTTAAATCTACCAAACTCAAGTAAATTACCGTAATATTAATTTCAAAACCAGGAAAAAATTCATTAAACTGATAATTGGTTTCCAACTGGTGAAATTTTTTTGGAAAGAAAAAGAGCAACTCAAATTGCAAATCCATGAAAAATTGATAGGAAATTCGATATTAGTTCTAAACTCTGTTGGAAACCGTGCAGGTAGTGAAGATCAAGCAAAGGGAATTCGAGTAGCAGGTAGTAAAGGTCAACCAACAGGCATCCAAGCAGCAAGTAGTCAAGATCAATCGATACAGTCAAACTGGAAGCTGTTTAGTCGGAAGTCAGAATCTAACTGTATGAATTCAAGCAAAGCTAAGGTACACTAACTATCTTCTATGTACAACGTTACGTGGTAACTTTGTCAGAACGAATCGTTATTCACCGAAATACACCAAGTTGCTTCAACTACCTTAATATGTACCAGAGATAATGCATTACCGTTGGTTATCTAATGTACTACAGGTGTCACAACGACGTTCGATGAATATTGATTCAGCCATTAATCTACATTTTCGCGTATTGACACCTGGTAACAGATTTGTGTTCTGATTTAGTTGCTACCTAATAGAAGTGTATGTATCTATATAGACCAAATGTAATTCTACGACCATTGGATCAGATTCGACATAGAGATGTATTGTGTTCGAGTCAGGGCTGGGGTAGGAGCGATTTCAATATCAATTAACTGCAAGCTGGTGCACACTTAGGTGTCGATTAAGTCTCGGTTACGTCGCGTTGTGTTTGGATTTAGCATTGATTAGCATCCGGGTTGATATCACTTACAATTAGCTGATCAATGATACTCGGATGATCTCGGCGATCTCTTTAAGCCTTTGATGCTTGAACGAGAATTGACGTTCGCTCACGCTTTTCACTCTTTAAATTTGAAATTAGTTTTGGGAATTTTAAGTAAGTGAGCTAAGTGGAATTGTCACAGATAGGGATTCTGCAATTTCTGAGACATTGGCTCTCAAATGAAAGTCAAAGAAGAATAGCTCAGGATCGAGATTGATCTTGAGAATTTCAAGAAAGCGCACTCAGTGGAATTGTCACAGATAGGGGTTCTGCAATTTCTGAGGCATTGGCTCTCAAATGAAAGTCAAAGAAGAATAACTCAGGATTGAGATTGATCTTGAGAATTTCAAGAAAGCGAACTCAGTGGAATTGTTACAGATACAAATTCTGCAATTTTGGAGATATTGACTCTCAAATGCAAGTCAAATGGAATGGTGGATACCTTCTTCAATTTTTGAGGCATTGTCTCTCAAATGGAAGTTAAGGAAAAATTACTCAAATCTGAGATTAATCTCAAGAATTTTAAGAAACTGACACTAGGTGAAATTGTCACAGATAGAAATTCTGCAATTTTTAAGGCACTGACTCTCAAATGAAAATTAAGGAAAGTTACTCAAATCTAAGATTAACCTTAGGAATTCTAAATAACTGAACTGAGTGCAATGGCACAGAGTTCCCTAAATTTCTGAGACATTCACTCTCAAATGAAAATCAAATGGAATGGTATCTACCTTCTTCAATTTTTAAGGCACTGACACTCAAATGGAAGTCAAGGAAAAATTACTCAAATCTGAGATTAATCTCAAGAATTTTAAGAAACTGAACTCAGTGGAATGGTACAGACTCAGCTTCTTCAATTCTGCAAATATCAACTCTCAAATGAAAGTCAAATGGAATTCAATCGACTCTCAATCACAAGTCAAAGAAAAATTACTCAAATCTGAGATTAACCTCAGGAATTCCAAATAACTGACCTCGGTGCAATGGCACAAAGTTCCCTAAATTTTTCAGCCATTCACTCTCAAGCGAAATTCGAGGAAAAATTGCTCCGGTTCGAAAGGGTTAACCGTTACCCACCAAGAAAATAGATTTCTCCACGAGTAAACGACACTCTCGTGTACCAGGTCCTCCACTAGTGTTATAACACGTATCAGAGGATTCATAAAATGTTACAAAGGCCATCAGGACGAGGTCAAGAAGGCTTCTCTATCCGAAAGTATCAATTACTTTTCCACGACGCCCATGTTCCACGAGGACCTTGTGTTTTCTCTATCCGCAGATTTACGAGCGAATTCAGTGGCCCGGTCGCGCTTAGATTGTTATAAAATCCGTCCTATCCTTCCCCTCCCCCCATCGCGCATCTTGAATACCCCGTAAATCTAGTCGACTGTAATAAAGCGTGACTTAAAACTAACCAGGGAGCGCAGGGACCTTAGATCAACCACCTACAGAACCAAACTCAGATATATATCTGTGGAACAACCGCGCTCGTATATTTATCTCGAACGAGATTTGCATCTGTGAATTATCTCACGTCGATGGTTCACTGAGCAAAAAATTTTATCTCAAATTTTCGCTGCAAATAGAATTCTACGCTCGCATTTTCATTATCAACCCTGTCGCTGCGGCAGATTCTCATCGACTACCGCAAAATTTTTAAAAATTCACTGGTTTTTGTTAATCTAAGGCGAAAGTGGGCGAAGAATTAAACTGAGGTGGAAGTGTGCCAAAAGGTGCGAACAGTAAAGAGAAAATTTAAAAAATGCACCTTCTTTCGGTGGTGAAAGGGTTGAAAAATTTGAATTTGCAAATTTTTCTACTTAAAACTTTGCATTTCTTTTTTTAAACTGACTCATGTCAGCTTGATACCGTACTTATCTCTCCTAGAATCACTTATCGACTGGAAACGAAATAAAGAACGAGTCGCCAAATGTGCATATTTGTTCAACGTCTCGCGGGGCAAAGAGCGATCGTCGATAACGAGGATCGATAGACAAATATTTGAAAGGTTCGA
>NW_017100262.1:1794372-1826371 GCF_001263275.1 Habropoda laboriosa
TCGCGGTTGGAAATGTTATTAAAATACAGCCGTTGTTCGTGATTCACGTCGCTACTTCAACGGAAGAGTCCTCATTTTCCTGGGAATACCTTATTTCCAGTTTCTTTTCTCCGATTAAATTGTCCAGCCTCACCCTCTTTGTTCCTGCACTCGCGCAGCCACTTTACAGTTCAGCGATGAATGCAGATGTATTCAAACGAACACCGGCGGAAGAAAAATCGTGCTTGATGCACTTTCTTCGTCTTCGTCGAGTGGCGCAAATTAGGCGTGTTCTCTTCCATTTCTCTTACATCGCTTACTTTACGAATTACGAAAAGTGCGTGGGGGATGAAGTAACAGGAGTGAAGAACGGAAGAAATTATGATTGGAAAAGATATTGTTTGTACAGAAAGTATCGTACTGTGATGCCCGGTTTGCTCCAATTCCTCGGAACTAGGAGCAGATATATTGGGGTATCGCTGAATTAAAACGCTTCAGGATCGTCGTTGCGTAGAAGCAGAACTTTATTTAACGGAGATTTTGAGACGTTACGTGACGTGCGCGTGGTAAAATAGAGAATGAACGCGGAAATGGAGAAAACAGGGCTATTTAAGGGAATTTTCTGAGAAGATGGACTTTGGGAGAGTTGGAAGGTGAAGAGTGCAGTATGAGCAATGGCGAAAGTGGGTGACTAGTTGTGAATACAGATAAAACTAAGATTAAGAATGAAAATATTCAAGGGTGTAACAGTATGATTTGAATTACGTTTCTTTGCTAAAGTTGGGATCATATGTCGGTGAAAATATACAGGGTGCTCTGGTAGCAAACGGTAGATTTGTGAAGAAAATAGGAGAAGACGAAGTTTCGTTATTTTTTAAGCACAGTGCAATTTTTTTTAAACTGATAGCTATAATTGTTTATACGATGTGTCTCAGCTGATTTTGACATCTTGATTTTCTCGCTATTATTACTCGAAGCGAAATACGTTTCAGATGAAAGTGAAACTTTTCCACTCGTGAAAGAATTAATACCACCAGAATATGCCCCCTTCGACACCGTTTAAATTTCATCTGAAACATTTTCCGCTGTGCGTAATAATAACGAGAAAATCAAGATGTCAAAATCAGCTGAGACACCTTGTATATTTGCGAATCATTTCGTGACAATTTTTGCTGTGAAGGGTTAATAGCCCTTTAAATGGAAATTTTTTTAGAATATTTCACACACAGTACGAAGACTTGAATAGATTTTTGAAATTTTCAATGATTTTCGCGTGACGACTATACCACGAATTCTTTCTTAAATTGACAGCTATAATTTTCTCGCATTTGTGAACAATTTCGTGTCTATGTTTACTGTGACATAATCAATAACACACTATTAGCATCTTATTTTTATAACAGTACTTCAAATGGAAGTAGATATTTTTTTAAATAATTTTTTAATGACCGTTTAAGCTTGCTTGAAATGCAACAAGTGTCCTGATACTAACGAACAGATTTGTGACGACAAAATGCTAACAAGGAGAAAATGTTAACAAGTTACCATAGGAAAAACGGTTTTTCAATTTAATAAAAGTAACTGAACCACGTAAAACGAACAGGAGCGTTTATAATCGTTAGACTGCCATAAAAAGGTTCGAACGTCATAGCGAGTTTATCTCGGATTCACCATGACCCACGATGATGTATTCGCAACTCATCGTTCCACCCACAAGCTTCCCTTTACAACGTTCTCGCTACCTACGCGGCCAGAAAATACGGAGCATATTGATAATGATATTTTTAAGCATTTCCATCGGCCACCAGGTGGAAAGGCTCGACTCACGCAAAATTTTCACACGTGTATTCGTCGGGTCTTTTCACCGTGAAGAATACTCCAACGCGAAATCGTCGATTTCAGTGAAAATTTCTCCGAAATTTCGATAGATAAAGTTACACTACTCGTTATGGAAACTCTACCTCGGTAATTATTCTGATACTCCATTCCCTTGGCCTACAATAGTATCAACTATCTGTGAAAATATTGATTTTCACGTGTGACGAAACTAGAATGCGAAAATATTAATATTCACGTGTGACGAAATTGAAATTTAAAAATATTAACTTTCACGTGTGACGGAATTAAAATACAGGAATATTAACTTTCACATACGAAGAAATTACAATGTGAAAATATTAATTTCCACATGCGACACTCAACGCACCATAATACTAATTACACCACTTGCAAGGGTATCGAATTAATCTGAGGATTTCAGTCGAGCTCAGCTCACAGAAAAACCTTCAAAAAATCCCATCGTTCATCGAATTAATTTACAAAAAAATTTCCCTCAATTTTCCATATGTAGGAGGTGGTCTAACGAAGTTTACTCTAATCAGGATGTCGTGCACAGTAGTTTATTTCGGACTCTTCGGCGTCCGTCTATTACCGAAGCTAAGAACCGACTCAAAGATATCGCTGGGCCGAACCGATGGGTACTCGGGTCTGGTGTTTGTCACTCGCCAAGAGGCGCAGGCCAAGCCATAAACCGTCCCAAAATGCCTACACATATAATAATAAAAAAAAAAAATCTAACTTTAAAAAAGGGGGTAAACAGCGTTGCCCCGATTAAAATCAGATTGGTTCGCGTGCTCGAGGTGGATAAAAGTCCTCGAAGCGTTTCGTCGCGGGCACGTATAGCGGATAAACTGTTGGCAAATCCGAAACAGACCTGATTTCGAGTCACGGGACAGAGGAATACTCTCAAGGAGCGGAGAGAAGTATCGCGAGGCTTGCGGTTTCCGGCGAACCAAACAGCGAGAAAAGAAAGCGTTTCTCGGCTAAACAAAGAGCACACGGCGGGATCCAAAGGGGATGAGGGTTAATACCACCCGTGCACTGTGCTGTCTTTATCACAGGATTTGCCAGAGTCACGTGGAATATGTCGTCGAAACATCTGCATACGCCTCGGTACACGTAAATATCGTATGTTCATCTACGGAAGATGGAATTCCCGCGAGACAGCGGAGCGTTCCACCTGGTTTAAGTGCATTCTGTCATTACACCCTGCGTCTTATTTCCCCTCGACTGGAATAACACCTGGCGTAAAAAAGTAAACGAAATTCGAAAGTGTGAGGGAGCTTGGTTAACCTGATGCTCCGTAAATTTTTCACTCTTTGTGGAGTTTTGCGTATCGAGATGCTGATTACTTGTGGATTACTTAACTACGTCACCACTTCATTTTTTTTTTTTTTTTGGAAACTAAATCTTTTTTTTTTTTTTTAAATTGTATTTCTATTTAATATAGGTATGTTGATTGACACTCTAGCTCTATTTTTATTGCACAGAAATGTGTGAGTGTATTGGTTTCGGTCGCGGTGCTCTCAAAGTCGATCGTTATCAAAGGGTTAATATATTGGCGCCACGGTGATCGAAATTTGTTGCAATATTTTTTTATAAAAGTGACTATGGCTGAATGAAAATTTCAGAATGAAATAAAACGCTGGATAATTGAAAGTGAAATATGAGAATTACAAAAATAATTTAAACATGCTATCTTTTTAACCGTCTACAACTAAATGTTTTCTCTAAATTATACGACGTCGTAATTAGCCTGCTATTTAACGAAAATTTCAAAATGAAGTAAAACAACACAGGACCATAATTTAAAGTGAAACGTGAGAATTATAAAATAATTATAAATAATTTAAACATGCTATCTTTTTAACCGTCTACGATTAAATGTTTTTCTAAGTTATACGACGTCAGAGTTAGCCTGCTATTTAAATTTATCTAAGAAGTCGCTCTTTCAACGATCGACAATCGCTAACATTTTCACTGTTCTAAGAAAACTAAAATCGAAGAGAGTCACTCGTCTCGGCTGACTTTTCGAAGATTCCGAGTGGCCGCGCAGTTAGGGCATTAGGCTGAAAAGGGGCCTCGAAGCGTCTGTTTAAGATGCGGGGGCACGTTTTTCCACGAGAGTCTCGGGCGTCTGAAAATTTTGATGCAATAAACCGCAACGCGCCGAGTCACGTAAAGCTTAGTCCCGACGTTTCTTTGTACGTTTCTTCGTCGCTGGATATGAATAGCTTATCTGAATGTCGAACG
This sequence comes from Habropoda laboriosa, assembly GCF_001263275.1. Lineage (NCBI taxonomy): Eukaryota > Metazoa > Arthropoda > Insecta > Hymenoptera > Apidae > Habropoda > Habropoda laboriosa. The sequence continues at coordinate 1,798,444 of NW_017100262.1, forward strand.
CACGGAATCGTGTGCATAAATAACAGGAGAAACGCGTGAAACGAGCTGATCGAAACTTCTCTCCTTCTTTGTACATTTGTTTACTTTTTTTTCCAAACTTGAGGCTAGATTTGTCGATGAATAGGAAACTTGGAATTTTGTGTAGAATACAGTGCTCTGTCGAATTAGGGTTGGAGACAACAATCCGCGTATCTTTCACATAGTACTTCACGAAAAACTGAAGAACATTTAAAATCTTCCAATGTTTGTGCACATTTATTAGTATATACTAATAAAGACAAAACTACCTCAATATTTTCAATTCCCATATACTGTGGTTAAAATAATAATAAACTAAATATACTAAAAAAATATTACGTTTTCCCAGAGAAGGATAGAATATAAGTCTCGGGGCAAAACCAGTTGCTTCGTCACTATATGCCACGTGTTCATCGAGAGTACAGTAAATTCTCCACAAATGTCAGTCCGCAAGGAACCTAAACCTGACACTTGTAGAGTCAGGGACTACGTTTTCGAGCCTCGCGCCCGCCTTTGTAGTTTGCCCAACGTAGATAAAAGATAAGGATGAAACGTGAGTCGAGGCAACCAAGCGATTTAAATACCACCTTTTTTAATTTTGCGTTTTTTTATCCCGAAATTTTTCTTAACATATTGATGAAATTTTTCTGATTTTTGAACATGTCACGCCAGACAGTGAACGTGTTAGTAAGTAAATGTTGTTCAAATTATGTCGTGTTTGGTCTCATTTTCATCAGAAAAATCTCACCAACATGTTAAAAAAAATTCCAGATGAAAAAAAGTAAAATTAAGTAGCGTTACACGCTTGACTAACTGCGAGCGAGATAACATGGGTGCAGCAATGACGCAGACCTAGGCGTAGGACAATCTATACTGACACTTGTAGAATCCAAACTGACTACTTGACTAACTGCGAGCGAGATAACATGGGCGCAGCAATGACGCAGACCTAGGCGTAGGACAATCTATACTGACACTTGTAGAATCCAAACTGACCTGACACTTGTAGAGAATTTACTGAACTGTCGAATTACGTGTCCAGCTCTCAATACCGTGGACACTAATAAATTAGACTCTCGAGAGCAACTCGCGACAGTTTCACTCTCAAATGGATACCTTATCACAACAAAAATAAACGCAGGACGCAATAAAACGAAATTCTAACGATAATTAATCTAATTGGTAATACTGTGGGAGTGAAAGTGAGAGCGAGGGTGAAGGAGAGAGAGAAAGAGAGAGAGAGAGAGAGAGAGAGCCGCATTGGCTGTGTGTGTGTGTGATCCGCGTCTTGTAGCGCGATGGTTTCATGGGCAACCGGCTGCTCGCTCGGTTTGCCAATAGGTCACTAGGTCAGTGGTCGAATCGTGTCACGTGTGTGCGTGGACAAACGAAGACTGGACATTTGAGGAACGATCAACAAGGAGAGTTAGACACGGTCGCGGTGGTAACGGGCGAGGCGAGAAAACAAGAGGAGAGTGGTGAGACATGCGAAGCGGTGTGGATCTCTAGTGTAGCATATTAATAATTAATCTCTCAATAAATGAAATAAAGTTGTTCGTTTATGTGCTGACTCAACACCACCGCTCAATCTTCATACTACAGTAAGCAGGACCTCTTCTGTCTTCAATTAAACTCAACTATTCGACAGTTACACACACATATTGTGCAATTACACTATTCGCGCATATAAATACCGTGAAACTGAAGCTATGCAGCTCGACGGACTCTCTAATCGTTTAATTCTTCTCCAAAGATCGGCTACTCGTTGTGTGCTTGAATCCTGTGCCTCTGCTTCTCGTATGCAGTGGCAATTCGCGAGGAATTAGATCGCACGAAGGAACTCGCGTTCACTCTTTCGCACTTCTCTTAATCGCCGCGATAGGAAAATTGTAAAGGTACGCCAATTATGTAAATTAACTGGAAATCGTTCGAGGCAGCAGTGAATTTTCTACAAGACTAGAATCGCGAGGTACAAGCGTCGTTCGCCGAGGCACTCGTTCGACAGGCTCGTAAACACTGACTGAGGACGAGTCGTCCTGCCCGATTTCTGCTCGATGTTTACGCGCAGCAGTTCTGAGAAGGAACCTCAGGAGTGAGTCACTATCGCACATAGACCTGGTTTCAAACTTTTGTAAATATTCTGAATTTTTTTTCCTCGCCGAGCGTAAGAAACCGAGCCAGGGTCGCTGTACTTGTGTATCGGGCCGAGTTAACAGTCCATGGGAGAGTGAAACTATCGCGAGTTGCTCTCGAGAGTATTTCTGAAGAGCGGACACTGTCCGAGAGTGACTCTCTGAGAGTTGACGACAGTTGCTTTGCGAAGACGAAGCAGTTTCGCGTTCTTGAGAGAACTCTCGCGAGAGTGAAAATGCGGGGAAACTAAATTCGTCGAGAAATGAGGTTACCGAGTTAATTAATCACTCTTTACGAAGAAAACTCGATGCTCTGAAATGCAAAAGATGTAGAATATTGGAAGAAATTGGGGCACATTTTCACTGCTCTTCCAGAAGAAATTTAGCGTAAAATACGAACGAATTCTCACCTTCCTTATTCGCCATGATAAAGAAAATTCTAAATTCATGCCAAGTGTGTAAACTGATTCGAAATGAACGTCGAAATTTTTTTCACTCGACTTCAAATTTCATATGCAATAATTTTGAATATTTATTCATTTGCATACAATAATTTTGAATTTCACCGATAAATAATAATACCTTAGAAAACTGAATTATTTCAAGTTACTTTTCGAAAAATCGTTGCGTTAAAATATTCAAATTCGTGAAACGAGAGATACGAGACTCCCTAAATTACGAGATAACGAGTCACCAAGAATTGGGTGTGTTTCAGGTGCTAAGGTTCTACATAGAAGGTCTTTAACAGTAAGTTTATCGACTGGAGGAACAAGTATGGAGTCCCTCGAGTAGGGAGTCCTCGATATCGTATTTCTCGAGTAGAAAAGCGTCGCTATCAGATTCTGCGAATCGAAAGTCCTCGATATCCCGCCTTCGAAGCCGGGGAACGACCCTATCGGGACTCCGGAGCCACAATCGCTAAAAAACCATCGACTCGAAAAATCATTTACACCCGATTTCCAAAACACCGTATCGCTACTTATCCACCTTTCGATATGAAAAACCATATTCTTCCACCACAGAATTTTCACCGTCGAATCCTACACCTTCCGAAGCTCGTAAAAATTTATTTCCAATATCAAATCTTGCAATCTGAAACTCCCATAAAGACTCGCACACTAATTCACACGAATCACACACTTCGCTCGTTCATTTTTTCAGTCGTTCCTTTTTGGAAACGCGTGAGAATCGTGAACGAGTACAGTTAACCAGAGAATTAACGGACGATACATAATCCGGGGACAGAGAGAGAGAGAGAGAGGAGACGAGAAATCGGTGTCTCGCAGAGCGGAATTTCAATAATCCAGCGCGCGAGTCTTTCGGGATTTCCAATTTTCCGCGGAGGAACGAACAGGCGATAGAGAGGTCACGGCACGGGGAAAAAACGAGGAGCAGAAAGAGGAGGGAATCGGAGGGAAAGCGCCACCGACGGAAATTCTGGCCTGGATATTGCGCTCCCGCCGATTTTCCACTCGCAAATTCTACCCTTCTCGCTCTCCTATTCCTCCAGTTCTCCCTCTCTCTCTCTTCTAGATACTTCCTCTCCGAGGCGTTGTTATGCTGGATATTCAGGTGTAATTGGAGGACAGTGGATCATCGCGAAATAATTCTCATGCAAATCATCTGGTACGATATTGCGAAATAATTTCACGTCTAATCGTGCATTTAACCAGCTTCAAAATTACCCACACCAGTCGAACATTCAACACGTTCCACTGGAAATGGGTGATTGAAATGAAATTGTCTTTGTAACTGCTGATATTCAATTTATTCTACTCTAAATGCTCTATCGAACTGTCTCTGGACACCTCAAAAGGGAAAGCTGGGGTCCGCTTATACCTTACGAACTATTTACCCTGTTGTATCGCAGTGTGCGATAGAAGTTCTAGTGTCTTTGTCCGAAAGAACACCGAGACATTTCTACAGGGTGTTCTTAGAAATAATCCAACACACTCCTGCTATAAACTACTAGAGTAGATCTACCATTTTTTAATCTTCCTACCATAACCACAAATCTCCTGAGAAACCATGAACACCTAATCAACCGAAATTCGCTGTGCTCGTAACGCTTTAGAGGGGACAATTTAGATAGGGGAACGTGATTCCACGAATTAAATTCCTCGCGATATCGCGATACTTGCTGCATAGCCTTAGGGCGAGAAATTTCAAGTGTCCCATCTCGAGGAAATATACTGTGCTAAGTCTCTAATCTCCGCTCTGGACTTACTCTCCGGTTATTCCAAATTATATTCCGAATCTCTTCGTTGGAAATACAGAAACGCTTCACTGTCTCTACCATATACACACCAAGGACTTGCAGAGAAGAAGAAAAAGGTGAAAAAAGACACTCGAAGAGTACAGAGAGAGACTTCATTTCAGCAACTTACTTTCAGCCTGGAAGTCAACCTATTCTCTGCCCCTGGTTCACCAGCTTCCAGCAACCTCGTGTCCCAAACAAGGATCGATACAGGAGCGTGGAACACGTTGTAGACAAGAAAGATCGATAAGTACACGAGGCAAGGATCTCGTGTAAAGGGCTTTCGGCGGTTTCTGCCGGAGGGGATCGGTTTGCTCTCTTACCACGGAGCAAGCTGGACCGACCGTTATTGTCCCAGTTAGGCATCTGACTGTGGAAAGGGGGCACAAGAAAGCTCACGACCCGATCCGATTCGCCATTCCTCTCTCTCTCTCTCTTTCTCATGCATTGGCTTCTCAGCTCGTTCGTGATGTTTGTCGATCGGGGCTGATCCCTACGACGCTTTACAACCGCTTGAAAAAGAGGATCCCGTTGTTCTTTTCAATCCTGAGCACGTAGACCGGCCATTCGATAGGCTGAGATCGATTAAAAGCTTCGAATCGAGGGGGGACGGAAGTGAATTAAAGTGGACTTTGGGAGAGAGGGAGGATCAAGGGTGTTATATTCAATTTCACTGCCTGCAACTCTTTTCTGTTGTACGGTATTTTACACTTGAGGGATTGTCGAAGGTGGACACATTGAATCTCATATTTTTCTGTATTGAAGAGGGATATTATTGTTATTGAGTACAAAAAGTCTCTATTAACCCTTCTTAGAGGATTGAAAAGGACGAACACCTTGAAATTACCACAAATTTTTCCATGTCAAAGAGGGATATCAAGAATACAAAAAATTCTTTTTTTAACACTTGGAGAATTAAAAAGGACGAACACCCTGAAATTACCAAATTACCATAGAATCCTCCATTAACACTTTCGTAACCAAATTATTATCTCCCAGATTTTCCTATTTACCTACAAATCATCGTGTCCGCAATAAGCACTAAACTAAAACAAATTTCTCTTCGACTATACCTCCAACTGGTCGCGAAAGGGTTAACCTGCTTCCACCGATCAAATTACCTTTCACGTGCAACCTATTGATCGACCGGTCAGTCATCAGTCCTAAGTCAATAGCCTCAATAGGCTCAATCTCCCCTAATAATTCTCTCCGACTTATCAACCAGTCCTCCCGCCACACTCCAAAAATTCAATCTCTAATCACTCCGGTACCTGTTGCAACGCCCCCACCCCGAAACAAGCTAGAAACGTGCTCTTGAAAAGAGCTTGTTCGAGGGCCTTCATCTCGCATCTGGACCGATTAAAACGCCACCGGGAAGTTGATAAACCCCCGAGAAGCAGGAACGTGACGTTCGAGCGTTAAACAGTTTCGCTGGGTTCGCCTAGTTGGACCGGAAACGCCGCTCGTGGCGACAATTAACGTCACTCGGCGAGATAAGACGCGAGGCCAGGTTCTCTGCAATTTAAACGCCACCCGCGAGATTCGTTCAGGCTTCGACAACACGTGACACTGTGGTACACGGTCGAGATGTACGTTGATTCGCCAACCAAGGCCTGGAGGTGTGTTTTCTAACATTTAGCGTTAGGAGGAAATAGATGGAATCACCGATAGCTGTAAACAGAGCTCTCTCGTAGATTTCTCTGTCGGTGGAGGTATCTTCTCTTCTTGGTAAAAATATAAAATTTAATTCCGTACCACTGCGAGCCATTCTTACCGGAGGCGTTTGAATTGGTTTCTCTGATCCTCGGAGGGAGAGGATAAAAATGGTCGCACGCACTTTAAGCAACGTGGGAAGCCGGTGACGTTTTTCAGAGTGAGAGAAGGTCGTGCTTGAGTCTGTGATAAGAGATTGCTCTGGAGGGAAGCTAGCGCTGACAAAATTTACATCTGTGCTGTGTTTCCTTCTAGGTGAGTTACAACGTAATTTCACAATTTAGAATTGTAAAGAGAGTACGCCTGGATGAACCGAATATTGAAGTAACAACGTCTATCGTTTCTACGCTTTGGAGAGTTCGATCGATTCTTCGTCGTAGGTAATCGTCTCTGACCAGCGTGCTTCCGTGACCAGAGGATCCCGTTTCTACGCGATCTACGGATCGAGCAAGGCTGAATGGACGCGAAAGGAGCTGTTCAAAGAGATAGCGGGAGCCAGCACGCGTCTACTGGGTGCATGCAATATTCATACGGTGTAACGGCGGCAATAAGCTCCGCTGAATGGAACTGCTACGACTCGATCCTTACTCGTATACATCTATAAACCCGCCACGGTTATCTAAGGGACGCACCTACGCGTTTACGTTGGCCCAGTGCCTCTTTGAGCGGCTTTTGTCACCGGTATGGGGGTTTGAGGGTACGTTAAGTCGTTCACTGTCGTGGTAGTCTCGAGTGATCGAGATTGACAAACTTTTCGGAAATCTGATGTTCGAAATATTCAAACATTTGGAATATTGGAATCCTCCGAATTATTCGGATTGTGGGACTAAGGAATTGGTATTCGAAGCTATCCGAATTATTCGAAATGTGGGACTAAGGAATTGGTATTCGAAATTTCCCAAATTATTTAAATAGTTCAACTAATCAAAGTTACAATTTGAATTCTACTAGTATTCTAATATTCGGCGCAATCCGAAATTTAAGCGCTTCGAATATTCGAATCATCCGAGTTGTTCGAAGTTGAAATCTCAATTCTACCGGCATTCGAATATTCCAATATTCGGCGCAATCCGAAATTCAAACGCTTCGAATATTCAAAGTATCCGAATTATTCGAAGAGTTCAACTATTTTTCGAATTGCAAAAAAAAGAATTTAAGTTTCACAGAATCTGATACAAAAGAACGGAGTTTCAAAGATTCCGAATGCACCCAGATAATCTAAATTACGATACTCCCACACTTTCCACGAACGAAAGATTGAATTTACAGCTCGCAACGAATCTCCCTCTCCCTCCAGACACTCTCGGCTCCTCTCTAAAGAAGGAAAGTTCCGTGAAACGATGGTAATTGCGGTTTTTGCTCCCTCGAACGCGACACCGATAGTTAACGAGCTTCCACGCGGGAATCGACGGTTCAGAATAGTTCCTCGAAGAGCTGAGATATCCTCCCGAGCTACGGAGAGTCACGGACAAGATGAAGGACCGAGTTCTCCTCCTTGAGCACACATTTTATTCCGCGTCCGACACGGTAACCTGTTTGCACAGGCCTGTCCGCCGTCGAACGTGAATCTCGTTTCACCCCTTAACACCCACCACCTTTTACCGATCAAACTGGACGGTTATGGGGGTCACGGGGATATTTATCAGATCTGCCGTGAAAATAGCTTCTCAGACGCCAACGTTCGCCAAACACGAAAACCGAGAGAAGATACGTCGCGTAAAATTATTTTATTCGAACCGTTCTACCGGTTTAATTCTTCGCACAGAGGTAACACAGACTAACACGGAGGAGTTACATCGTATGAATATTACATGAAACTTGCCCATTCTACGCTTATCGTCGAAAGTCACGAGCATCCAACGTTCTGCCATTCCACTCACTTACGATCCTTATTTTCCTTGGCTTCCAAGAGGAATTAAAGGCCGACAGACAACACACATACGACGCTAGGAATTCCGAGAGCACATTTATCACGATAAATCTGCGATCTGCAAGTCAGATGCACTTGGAATATTAATCACGTGAAATCGTGTGGAAAAATTGCAGGTTTTTGGCACGTACCTCGAATGCTCAGCTCCCTTTCCCTTTTGTTTCGATGAAATCGAGGGTGAGAAGACCGTTTGGTGACGATCTAGTTGGATATTTTGCGAGTGGAGGGTACAGTTTGCGTAGACGCCTACTCTTGGATTTTCGTTAATCCGTCGAAATTCGTAGAAATATACTAATGGCGTGCAGTACCGTCCGATCTACGGAGAGAGTTGTCCTGATCTCTGGCTAATGAAAATGTCAAACGTCAGTGAGATTCGGCGAACTTGTTATCGCGTCTGATTCTAATTGCGTTTCGTCGGTGGGCAAAGTTTCGCGCGCTTGGTTGTTAATTGCTTATTAATTCTTCTTCCGCGGGTAATTATGGATCCTTTGAGATTCGAATCGTGGAGATTCTCTGTGAAATAAATTCCATTTTTTTTTTTTTTATTATTCTTCGATGTTTCCTTCATTTTTTTCGTTTTTCAGAGAATTTTTGTGCACATCACTCATTTGAGATTCTTATTTAAATTTCTTAAATAGTATAATCTCCAATTTCGTTACTATCTTTTTATTCTCTACTGTTCTTCGATGTTTCCTCTATTGTTCTCGTTTTTCACCAAATTTCCGTACAAATCACTCACTTGAGATTCTTACTTAAACCTCTTAAAACACACAATCCCCAATTTTATCGCCATCTTTATTTCTTCTCCACTGTTCCTCGACGTTTCTCCCGTTTTTCACCGATTTTCTGTGCACATCGTTCACAGAGCAGCCGTCTCAAAGAGGATTTCATCCGTTTCATCGATAGAGAAAGCTATAAAGATCGAATCTATGGAGAAACCGGGGCTGTAAGATCGATAAAATGGCACAAGAGGCGCGTCTTTAAACTGGAGCTTTCAATTTCCCACGAATAACCGGGAGAATGGGCTTGGGATTCATGGAGGAATCGACGTTGAATCGGCATCGTCCGAATGCGACGTGTTCTGTTCGTTCGCGGAAACAAAAGGACGGAAATCGTGGAACGATCCGTGAATTTCATCCTCTGTCCGGTTATCCGGCAGATAAAAGAATCCCTGGCACGCTCGATCTCCGCGTTATCGAATCTGCACGATTTAGTCGCGCGAGGCTTAGTAACGTTCGCCTACTGAATCGAAACGCGTGAAAATTCCTTCCTTAATTACCCGCTGAACGTTTCTTCTTGTGTTTGTTTATTATTTGTCACGGTATCTCCTGCACGATTGCGTTAATGATTCCATTTAACGATGGTTCATTCGTTCGATTTTATGATTAATACGAAATGTTTTGATTCTTTTGGACTATGTAGGTATATTATTGATATACAGATTGCACTAACTCTGCTGAATTTGAATAGCGTTTGGAGGTTCTCAAGAATTTTCGTATTTCTTCGAAATGAATTTTTACTTTTATTTGACCCCTTAACCCTTTCGCTACGGCAGATTTTAGTACGTAACGCATGTGACAGACGGTAAATGTTCAACCGTAACCACAAAATCTCCTATTTTGGCTGTTTGGCTTTTTAAATTAACATAGAAATACTTATAAGATAGAATTAAGGATGAAATTAGGCTAGAAGTGTATACACGAGTATGCATTCTCGAGTATGCAATTACAAAGACAGTGAACAATTTTAACCCGTTGCTATGATCTGGGTTCAAGCGTTATCAGTAATAATATAAAAATAAATAGAAAATCGTAGAATAAGTGCAAAAATACGCAGTATCGGTGGAGAATATTCAATTGATAACGTTTCAATTTGAAAAAAAAAAAAAAAAAGGAAACCAACAACACACGGAGTTCCCAAGCGGTCACCCATCTAAGTACTATCCGTGCCCAACGCAGCTTGACTTCGGTGATCGGACGAGAACCGGTATACACATGCGTAGTTTGGCCGTTGGTGAGATTTTAGCATGTCGTACGGGTTTTGTACTACTGCTCTATGATCCTATTTCTAGTTTCGTAGGTCCACATCTCAAACGCAAATCTAATTTCTCGAGTCCGCAATTACAAAGACAGTGAACAATTTTAACCTGTTGCTATGATCTGGGTTTAAGGAATACAAGCGTTATCAGTAATAATATAAAAATAAATAGAAAATCGTAGAATAAGTGCAAAAATATGCAGTATCTGTGGAGAATATTCAATTGATAACGTTTCAATTTGAAAAAAAAAAAAAGGAAACCAACAACACACGGAGTTCCCAAGCGGTCACCCATCTAAGTACTATCCGTGCCCAACGCAGCTTGACTTCGGTGATCGGACGAGAACCGGTATACACATGCGTAGTTTGGCCGTTGGTGAGATTTTAGCATGTCGTACGGGTTTTGTACTACTGCTCTGTGATCCTATTTCTAGTTTCGTAGGTCTAAACACCAGTGGTTCTAAAACTGGGTGCCGCGAAATTTTGAATTGTTTATATGTAAGAAGCCAAATATTTAACTGCCACAAATATCTAACTCTAAAACAAAAAATTATATATTTCAATTTTATTGGACAAAGCGTAAATGAATTTTATTTGACTTTTATTTTTTTCAAACACGTCTCATCCTTTATATCTTTTCTAACTGTGAAAAGCAAAAAATAATAGTAATAGGGGTGCCGTGAACTTTGTTTAACGATTTCAGCGTGCCGCCGGGCAAAAAAGTTTGAGAACCACCGGTCTGCACCTACAGCGTGAGTAAATTTTTAAAGCGCCTATTTTAAACAGCAATGAAAGGGTTAACCTATGATTTTTTTCTGACTATGCATCTAAGCGTCAGCCATTTGCTGATTTTAGTACTGTATCACATAAGAAAAGCTAATTTATTAAAGATTAATTACATTTAGTAATTCTCAGTCTTAGAAGCTGAAACGTTAGAATTAAGTTAGAAAGTTAGAATTAAAATGAACTTTTCTTTGTCACATCTTGATCAGAATCTCTGCCACGAGTGCGACTCGTTATTATAAGTCAAAGGGTTAATTTGAATTTAATTTAATTCTGTAATATGCCTTAACAAGAAATTAGTAATTTTTTGATACCATCAGTTGAAGAAACGACCCAGGGTATCATAAAACCAAGCACAGAGAACGTGAAATTTTTAATTTTCGACGCTATCGTAAACCCTGAAGTAACCATTAGAGAAAGTAGTCCCTTTTAGCTTCTCCCATTCTTCAACTCACCCCAACTCGCACACAGCATACACCCTCCACCGCCATATTCCATCTCCGCTAGAAATACAGGCCAGTAACAATAGTCTTCGAATTTTTCATGAAACATTTCTCCGGATGAAACTTCCCGCCGACAAAGTCCAACGAAAAACACTCTTCTCGATCGCTTCCTTCGAAATTAAATTAGCATATCTCACCGCCGCCAGCGAAACATCCAATTTCACCGGTGTGAGCCGAAAGAAAAGTTTCTGTTTATAGAATTACTTAATTACAACGTTCTGAAACATTCCGCGGCTAATGTTTACTCAGTTCAAACGCGTACAATCACTGTTGAAATCGTGAATCGGAAGATATTCGGAGCAATAAAATGCGCGTTAAAAATGAAAAAATTAACGTTAATCGTTTCACAATTAGTAATTAATTTCACGTTAATATTTTCCTTGAAATTCTCCAAAGAGTGGCGAACGTGTTTCAATTAACAGCTAAATACTCCTCAATACCTCTGGTCAACAAAGCCACAATTTCTCCCAAACTGCAAATTCATCTATTGGTCCACAAAGAGCTGAGAACCAGTCACGTACACGCACACACACACACACGGAGAAAACGGTAACACGTACACGGAGCGTCGGTGCGCTATTTAAATTCAATTTCCCTCGCACCATCCACTCCCAAAGGACACCGAATCCCACGAAACTCTATCGAACACGCGGAATAGAAACGGCGTTACATTGCTTCGAGCGTTACAAGAGTCGCGATGTTCGATAAAGGACCCTGGGTATCTTTTCCACTGTGGACCGCCGAAATGTCCCGATAAAGGCGTCCCGACGCCCACACTCGCACACGGACGATAAGCTGGAAGGGACGAGTTATCGAGAGACGACTCCGCTATCTGTCCACCAGAAACCCGAACCTCCGACCTTCTCTTATATTTTCCTTCCTCGAGCTTCGTGCTACACTCTAGTCCGGTACATACGCCCTTAATAAACTCCGTGCGACAGTCCTGTCCGGGAATATACGGTTACTCTCTTGTAGAATAGGTTCGTGAAGCCGCTACGGTTTTGTTAAATGGTAATTTTGTAAATGTGACAAGTGGTTTATAAACGGACAATCGAAGCAGAGCAATCTTGTAAAGTTTGTCGTAACGATAGTGCAGTATCGTAGTTTTAAGCGACTGTAGTTTTTAAGAATAATAGTTATAACTTAGCGTGTAGTTTTAAGAACAGGAAGAAGGCAGTAAAAGGAAAAGTGACGACGGACAAAAACCAGGCCCAAGGAATAACTGGGAACGCACAAGCAGATTTGAGGGCCAAGCAGCCACCCCCCAGACTGAACAACATCCAAGCCCTATCCCACTTCAAGAAATTATCCATTACGAAAAAGAAAAAATTAAAGAAGAATGGAATATCTGTTAAGCACTCGGGTACTAGTTTCTGCGTACTTCGAATATTGCACCAGGTGCCGTCTGAAGATTGAATGTATTGCGTAGTCTTTATTATTCCTAATGTATAACTGATGGTCTGTGTACTAACACTCTGTGGTCTTAAGCTAAGTCGGCCTTCTTATCGAGTCGTCCCTTCTCCAAATCTTCTAAAATTTTTTTATAAAAAAAAAAAACCAGGCCCATCGGGCGATCGGCCGATGCGTCGCCGATGGTTTTATGAGGGTGTGGCGGAGGGGAAGTCGAGGGCCAGCGATAGTTTTCCCTGCGGGAAAAAGTACAGCGTTGATTTGCCTAACACTAAAATAGGCACATGAGACGAGATATAGTGATGGACGCAGCCGTGGATGATGACCTAACTGACAATGCGACGTTAAAGAAGCAAATGGAAGGAGAAGAAAATTAGACCTAAACGTTGCTTAAATGTTTGTTTAGTCTGTTGGAACCAGTGAAAATTGTTTTTAAACGGACAGTGAAATTGGGCAGATGTAAACATTGCTTAAATGTTCGTTTATTCTATTAAAACGAGAAATTTTGTAAATGTGAAAAATTGGTTTTAAAGGGACAGTGAAATTATGCCTATGTAAACATTGCTTCAATGTTCGTTTATTCTATTGAAACGAGAAATTTTGTAAATGTGAAAAATTGGTTTTAAACGGACAGTGAAATTATGCCTATGTAAACATTGCTTCAATGTTCGTTTATTCTATTGAAACGAGAAATTTTGTAAATGTGAAAAATTGGTTTTAAACGGACAGTGAAATTATGCCTATGTAAACATTGCTTCAATGTTCGTTTATTCTATTGAAACGAGAAATTTTGTAAATGTGAAAAATTGGTTTTAAACGGACAGTGAAATTATGCCTATGTAAACATTGCTTCAATGTTCGTTTATTCTATTGAAACGAGAAATTTTGTAAATGTGAAAAATTGGTTTTAAACGGACAGTGAAATTATGCCTATGTAAACATTGCTTCAATGTTCGTTTATTCTATTGAAACGAGAAATTTTGTAAATGTGAAAAATTGGTTTTAAACGGACAGTGAAATTATGCCTATGTAAACATTGCTTCAATGTTCGTTTATTCTATTGAAACGAGAAATTTTGTAAATGTGAAAAATTGGTTTTAAACGGACAGTGAAATTATGCCTATGTAAACATTGCTTCAATGTTCGTTTATTCTATTGAAACGAGAAATTTTGTAAATGTGAAAAATTGGTTTTAAACGGACAGTGAAATTATGCCTATGTAAACATTGCTTCAATGTTCGTTTATTCTATTGAAACGAGAAATTTTGTAAATGTGAAAAATTGGTTTTAAACGGACAGTGAAATTATGCCTATGTAAACATTGCTTAAATGTTCGTTTATTCTATTGAAACGAGCAATTTTGTAAATGTGAAAAATTGTTTTTAAACAGATAATTGTAGTAGGATTTTAAATCCTACGAGAAAAACACACGAAAGATTTACTTATCTTTCGTCGATACATGTTAAACGTTTGGTACAAAATAATTTCGAATAAATCAATGCAGTGTTCGAGCTGTTGCTTTGCTTTCGGGCGTCCGGTTTTAAGCAGTCGTACTCTCCCGTTACAATATTAACGAAACGGATAAAACGATTTATAACAATTACCTGTACTCTACTCTCTGGAAGGCGTCCGGCGGATAGTCCAGCCGTTCTTTCCATTCCAGGAGCGACCCAGGTATAGCTCTCGTCCACCCGCACTTCTCCTGGTAGGCGACCGGCGGATAGTCCAGCCGTTCTCTCCATACCGCCAGAAGCACTAAGCGATCCTCTCCGAGCTTCCTCAGGCGTCCGGGTAACCTCCCTGTACTCTCCTCTCTCAGAGGCGGTCGGCGGATAGTCCAGCCGTTCTCTCCTCCAGAGAGTGACCCGGTCCCCGTACTCTCCTGTGGGGCAAGGGCGTCAGAAAGCCAGGCTCCGTACTCTCCCACTCTGAAGGGCGACCGATGGTATTACCTTCTTCTCTCCCAGCAGAGTACACCAAGACTGCTTGGCCGCGTCCGCGGCCGTGATATTTATACTTGAGCGTTGCTAACTGTTTTCCCGCGCGAAACCTCGAGACTCCCGCGTAAAACCGCGAGTCCGATGTAAACATTGCTTAGAAACCTGTTTATTCTGTGGAAACCAGTAAAAATTATTTTTCAACGGACAATGAAATCTAGCCGATGTAAACATTGCTTAAATGTCTGCTTATATTTTGAAAGGAACACAGTGGTGAACGTTAACGAACTGTTTCACTCGTCTTTTATCATTTTTCACCATTGTGAAATTTTTCATAAGTATTTCACCATTCTTTTCACCCTCTTTCTTCTTCTTTAACCCATTCGCTTGCGACAAAAAGTGCTCCCTGTGCGCTGGACGAATAGTTATATTATTCAAAGCTGATTTGAAAATAAAGATACGTCTTTTATCATATTTCGTAAATTAAATAAATTTTATATCTTTCACCATTATTGTCACCCTGTTCCTTCTTTTCTTAACCCTTTCATTTCCGACAAAAAGTGCTCTCTGTGCACTGGACGAATAGTTATTATATTATTCAAAGCTGATTTGAAAATAGAAATACGTATTATTGAAAATCAACTGTTTCATTATAGTTAAATGTCTAATACATTCTAGAATTGCCTGATTTTCAGCTGAAGATAAGTAAAATAAATTAATAAATTGCGTGTATTGAATTTAGTAGCGAAAGGGTTAAACTGGAACGCCACTCTGAAGTATCCAAAAAAAGGGGAAAAGTTTGGGAATTGTTTCCATAAGGAGCTACTGATTTCTTATCGAAGAAAGTTACGAAATTGTATAAACGATAATACGTAGTGTACTAAACGATAATTACATGTTAAATTATTCAATATAATAATTTCTGCTTCACTATGGCTATTCTCGTTAAACGACCTGGGGTCAATCTGATTTTTAATCGTTTCGATCAAACTCTTAATTACGAGAAATTAATAATTAATGAAAGCGTTGAAACCTCCTTTCGTATCGAAATAAATCGCAAAAATGTGTAAAAGGCAATATACAGAGTTATAACAAATTGTTGGAAATATAAATTAACAATAAAATTGAGAAATTATACCAGGAATGGGAATTTCCCGCGAAAAAGCTATCACTTCCCGCGCGAAATGTTGGTTTCCCGCGAAAAAGCTATCACTTCCCGCGCGAAATGTTGGTTTCCCGCGCGAAATGTTGGTTTCCCGCGCGACTTTATTAACGTTTTCGCTAATGACTTTGGGGAGAGGGTACCGCAGGTATAAATAGACCCGCGGAGGCTCCGCGAAATCATTCACCCTTTATACTGGGCCCTAGACACTTCGCGTAATTTTGATCTGAGGGTACTGAGACGTGGGTAGGGTGGTCGAGGGCTTCTGGCTAGCAGCCTATGTCCACCCTATACACACTCAACTACCTTCTCTCAAAATTTCTTTCTGAAATTTACTATTAGACTTTGAATACTCTGCTTTGAATTTTTCTAATTTTTCTAATTATTGAAATTTAAACTTGGACTATTCAAAGTCTAATAGTCCACTATTTACTACTGAACTACTGCTACTTTTTGCTTGAAATAAATTTAAATAATCCTTCGGGTCGTTAATACACGCGAGAAAATTATTATTCGAATTATTTCGAGATTGTTTTGAGGGTTTAGGGAAATCGAGATTTCAGTTTGTTATTGTTGTTCTTCGTACTTGTCGAATAGGATATCGAAATGAATTTGAGAGGTTGCCTAATGAAAATTTTTCGGCGTTTCAGCTGTCCATTAATGAAATAAATTTTCGTTACAGGTTATTTCTAAATTTAATATGTACTTTTCTTCCAGCAATCTATAATTTAATTTTCTTTCAGTATTTATGATATTTTCTATGCTATTGAAAAATGAATTTTGAATTTGTTTCATGAATTGTGATTTACTAATCTAATTCTTCGCAGGAGTTGCATGAATTTTGCATGTTAAGTAGTTAGTTACATTATTGAATTGTATATTGTGAGCTGATTTGCAACGAGTGCACTGTACTCGTTGCACTATGCCCCTAATTAAACCGTCCAAGTAGTTTACCGTGATAAATCAATTTTCAATTTTGATAAATATTAGAGTCAGTGCAACGCGTATTGAAATAATAGCTTCATCCTTAGTTCGCTTATTATTGAATATTTTTCCGCGTTTAACTATTTCCTCCCAATTCGCGTTTTTGCTTTTCTTTCAATTTACTCGCGTTTATTTGATACTTTCTTTCAATTTTTCACTCGCGTTCTATGAAAGTTTTGTTCGATAGTAGAGTCTAAAGTAATATAAATTCGCGATTTCTCCCCCTCTAAATGAATCGCGTTTCGAAGCACTTTTCGCGTCGCCCATTCCACAGTGACTCACAAAGTGTGAGTCTGTGAGTCTTGGGAAATCAACGCTTGGAGGAAGGATGACCATCTGAGAGGAAGGAAGGAAGGAAGGATGCAACGAAATCGACATTGCAGAGCCCAGCTGCCTAATCTTCGAATTGTGAGTGACAAAAATGGGTTTTTTTTCTGGTGATATGGGTAGTTAGTTGTGTTATATATTGTGCTGCCCCTAATTAAACCGTCTCACTAGTGTTTCGCAATTAATAATCGATTTTTACGAGAAGTTTTCAATTTTTCAAAATATTAGAGTCAGTGAATCGCGTATTGAAATAATAGCTTCATCCCTAGTTCGACTTATTATTGCATATTTTTCCGCGTTTATCTCATATTTCCTCCCAATTCGCGTTTTTGCTTTTTATTCAATTTACTCGCGTTTATTTCATACTTCTTCACTCGCGTTCTATCAAAGTTTTGTTCGATAGTAGAGTCTAAAGTAATATAAATTCGCGGTTTCTCCCTCTCTAAATAAATCGCGTTTCGAAGCACTTTTCGCGTCGCCCATTCCACAGTGACTCACAATTCGTGAGTTTGTGAGTCTTGGAAAATCAACGCTTGGAGGAAGGATGACCATCTGAGAGGAAGGAAGGAAGGAAGGAAGGATGCAACGAAATCGACATTGCAGAGCCCAGCTGCCTGTCTGCGAACTGTGAGTGAATTTTTTGAGGGTTTGGTGATTGGTTATATATGTGTGTGCATGTGCATGTTTGAAGCTGAACTACCATGAAGAAATCGAAGGATGTGAGTTCACATCCGAACTCTACTGCACTAAAGGTGCAAACGCCCTCCCATTATTAGAGTATCCCAATAGTATACCGCGTTAATTCAATTTAGAGTCAATCTTCGTAACAAATGTTTACCCATTATTTTCGACGAGAATTTACTACGTCGCGTCGCGTTTTTAATAAAATAGCTTCATCCCTTTTTTCGGGTTTTGCTTTTCTTTTTTTCAGCGCGTTTTGTTGACACAACCCTTAAACTTTTGCTAAATACCCCATCTGAAATGAACTACTCAAACTGGCTTTGGGTCTCTCAAACTGGCTTTGGGTCTCTCAAACTGGCTTTGGGTCTCTCCAACTGACTTTGGGTCTCTCAATCTGGCATTGGACCACTGGCGGAACCAAACTCAAGGCTTGGAGGACTCAAAACTACGTGATGGAACGAAAATTCGTCTTTCAATCTGGCATTGGGTCTCTCAATCTGGCTTTGGGTCTCTCAAACTGACTTTGGGTCTCTCAATCTGGCATTGGACCACTGGCGGAACCAAATTCAAGGCTTGGAGGATTCAAAAATGCGTGATGGAACGAAAATTCGTCTCTCAATCTGGCTTTAGGTCTCTCAACCTGGCATTGGACCACTGGTGACACCAAACTCAAGGCTTGGAGGATTCAAAACTGTGTGGTGGATTCAAAATTCGATGCTTGGGAGATGCAAATGGCTCACTGAGGGAATTTCAAAGGCTCGATGGATCTGAGAGGATGAACAGATGCAACCAAATCTATGTTACAATGTCCAGCTTGTGCGGTAATTGGTGAGTCGCATATTTTCTTTCTTTATTAATTAGATATTTTATGGAGACATATTTCAAGTTCACAAACGAATTCCACTGCCACGAGTTGAGTATCAAATAGAATACGATTGAAATGAATTATTAGAATATAAACACTTTTACTATGACCTGAAATATGAGCTCTACTAACACGAGTTTCACTATTTTAATCGAGAATGTACACTGTTTCTTTGTTACAGGTAATCAAGTTTATTAATTTTCAGTAATTACAGAATTTCATATTCGTTCATTTTCAGTAAGAAGAAATATTAAATTAAATCAGGGAAAGTGTCATTCGTATGAGACGTTTGTATAGTGACCACCCCATGATAAGCCTTAAGTAATTCTTATTATTTCAGAAAATTCTTCTAATAAAGGAGCATCTCGAACTGATAATCGTTGGTTTTAACGAAAGTCTGGTATACAGTAATTCTCAAAAAAATTGTCAGGTATTTCTTAATATCCACAATCGTTCGCAGCGAAGGGTTGAAAGTGTCTCTCGAAGTTGGAAGTAATAAACATATTCGCTTCGATATCTCGAAAATCTGACTCGCAAATAAATTTGGAAAGATTCCATTTATTTAATCAACATATTGAAAATTATTCTCTTTCCAGCTATTTCCCTTCCTACCGATTTTCGTGCGAATTTCTGTACGAAAATGAATGACGCGTGTGATAGAAAATAAGCGACTGTAAAATGTACGAATGTGAACCAAGCGAATCTTAACTTTAAGTAGTCCATAAGATAAAATAAGTTCGAAGATGTTTGACACGTCGTGGGATGCGTGCGTTTTAATTTTAATTAGCCTATCGAATAGAATAAGCTAATTCTAAGATAGAAAATTGTACCGAACACCATGTGCGCGCTCTCTTACAGAGATACGCGGCTCATTCGTAGCATAATTAATAAAAATCCCTTCTGCTTCTTACCATCGTCGATTCGAAACACAGAACAACAAATGCCCTCGCGAATATCAATTCTCTATCGCTCAATTCCATCGAGATATTACACGACATAGTTGCTCGCGAGTAGCGCGCGATACTCGCGAGTAAATACGTCAGTGTTTGCGATTAAAAGTGAACTTTCGATGAATTATCCTATTTCACTTTGCTACGAATGAGAAACGCGTATCTCTGAAGATGGGGAGCTGCCAGTAGGGCCCTTGTTTTTGTCGGGTCCCTTGCGTAGTCACCTCCTCGTGGTGGGACCTGGTAATTGCTATCTTTTTCCAAAGAAAATTATCAGTTTTGAAAAAGGGTAGCAAGCTGAGAACTACGAGTACCCGTGGCCACTCTGATTCTTACGAATACAGAGTGGACTGCGGTTACTAATTAAATACATAATTTAGAGTCGTTCTGAGATAGCGTTTTAACTATAAGTATTGCAGTTTGTAAGAAAATAAAATTCTCGTTAATTAATTTATTAAAAATTTAATTTTATTAGCCCTTTGCACTCCGAGCAATTTTTAATATGACCTACCAGAAACTCTGAATCATTTTTACTCCGGGCTATCAGGTACTCTGAGACTATTTACAATGGTGCGAGTGCGCCTCTGTGGAAGATACTTTGTAGGCGTTCAATTTTTCTTAAAAATGTATCTTACAATGTCGCCGCGGCGGCGACAACGGAGTGCAAAGGGTTAGATATTAATTTATATTTTTTTTTTTTTATTTCGAGCAATTTTAATCTCTCTTAACACGTTGAGCGCGGCGTCAGTCCGTGGTGACTGACAGTGAACTTTCCGTTTAAGCAGCGTCGGTCCGTGGGACCGGCAGTATCATGTTTAAAAAATAAATGTTACGCACGTCTCCTTCTTTTTTTTCTGCGATTTATGAACACTTCTTCTATCAACCCGGATTGGTATTTCTTCGTCTGAATTTATACTCTATAACAGAACAGCTCGCGAATTGATCGCCGCTGTGTGCCGCTTGAACGGGAAGCAGAGCGAAATCGGCTCCGCGCACATACTATTGTAGACATTCGATGCACTTCCACCTTAATTTTATCCTTCACGCATCTTCTACCTTAATTCAATAAAGCAAATTTCAAAACGATACTGCCGAATAATAAATTTTGCATTTGTGGTTGCAAATTGATCGTCTACCATGCACGTTGCGTATTAAAATCTGTCGCAGCGAAAGGGTTAGGTGGTTCATCGAATAAAGATTTGTCGTTTCGAAAGGGACATCAAGTGTTTGAGAGTTTGAGCTTAAGGCATTAATTTATTGTCAATAGTTTCGGAATGCTTTTTAGTTACAACTTCGAAAATCTCGTTTTATTTATTTCTTGCTATTCTATTGCGTTATTACCGGCCAATTTCTTTGTAACAATTATTTCAACTTTTCCTTCTCCAAACAGAATATCAAATTACTATCTCCAGCAATCTTTCTTAACACGAACGAAGAAAAATTAGGTTGCAAAGGGTTAATGCAATTCTTCTATTAGTCATGATTTTTAAAATTCAATTACTGTTCAATTCTGACACGTCGTCGAGAATAGATTGAAAATGTAGCGACTGTGTGATCGCCTGAACTTTTTGCTCTTAACCTTTTTTGTGTTCTGGTTGTCTCGTTGGCGCGTTGCCCCGGTCAGCCCTCGCATTTCCCCTTCCAAATATCGTATTTGGGCCCCTTGACGGAGGTGAGTTTTGGGTAGCAGGCCAAGACTCCCACTCACGTTCGGGCCTTGGTCACCGCCCAACGCCAACCACTCACCCTCAAGGAGGGGCTGTTTTGCGTGAAGTACGCGTCACCTGGGCTTATGGAAGAACCCAGGGTAACGGTACCGCTCGCTCGCGAGAACTATTGAGATGCACGAAGAAAACTCGAAATTCTCCGCTTTTATGAGAGGTTCGGAGCCCTCCTGACAATAAGGAATAATATTCAAAAGTATTCAAACCTTAATCTGAAAAATAGCAGAGAGTCGCGTCCTTATCGTAAACCTGGTCTAACTTAAGTATTACCTTCATTCTCGACATTTCCGAAGAGTAAATTAAAATAGAATTAAATTATAAATTGGTCGATATAGTTTTACTACAGTGAAGGACAAAGTATTAAAAAGCTACGTCAGTGCAATCCAAGCGAATAGAATTTTTCTAAAAGCGAACCAGAAATTTTCATTCGAATATTTTCGATCTAAACCGAGGTAGTAGAAAGAGGTACGGCAAGTTTAAAGGAACAGGGCGCTCGATTTGCATTATTTAAATCGCAAGATGGATCTCCGGCCCAACTGGCGTGCTTCCCAGCGTGGCCATTTGTTTTCTCCAGGGGGGGTGGAAAACGTCGTTAAAATCGTTAAATAAAGCAAATGAAAGGCGGGAGAACGTGCGCTCTTGAAGACGTTCGACTAAAAGCTCGACGGCCCAGAGAAACAAACTTTCGTCGTTATTGACCGTATAGAAAGCGACGTTTCGATTTTCTCTCTGTGATACATCGTTCGGTGTGGTTTAAAATGCAAGAATTTTGGGTTTTGTTCGGCTCGTCGGTGTGCAGAAATCGAGGGAAATAACGAGGGTTGGAAACATGCAAATCCTGTTGTTGCCGCGGTGAAATTGAAGTCCATCAATCTGGCCCCGTCGGCTTAAATATTTGCAGCGTTTCGAGCCCGAATATCCACTTAAAATGCAGCGAGAATGAAAGCGACGCCACGGAGAACGACTCGAAATGTTAATCTTCGCTGGTCCCTCGACATTTGCATCCGCCGGGCCGCGATTAAGGATGATTCAGGGATGTAATTAAGGGCTGGCTGGTTTAATGTACGATCGCCGCCGATGGTGAACCGGGGAAAAATTTTCAACACCTGTACAGATTTTCGGAATCTTTGAGAAGCTTTGTGATCTTGGTTTTTTCGAGTCGGTGCATTTCTAGATCTTAGATTTTCAAGTCGAAGATTCTTCTCTTTTAAATTCTTCAGATTTCAGTTTTCTGAGTTCTGCAGTTTGGTGATTCTAGATTTCTTAACCCGATTTTTCCAAGGCAGAGATTTTCTAATTTTAATCGCTCAATTTTCAGTCAGATCTCCTTCCCTTCGATTTCTCCAGATTTCACTTTTTTAAATTCTGAATTTTCGCGGTAAAAAGTTTGCAATCTCAACTTTCCCAAAGCATAAATTTTCTAATCTTTATCACTCAATTTTCAAGTCAAAGATCCTTCAAATTCTCAAGATCTCAATGTTCCAAATTCTGAAACTTCGTGGTAAAAAGTTTGTAATCTCAGTTTTTCCAAAGCATAGATTTCCTAATCTTTATCACTGAATTTTCGAAGTCTCTCCTTCCCTTTCAAATTTCTCAATTCTGAATTTTCGTGGTCGAAGCATTCTGCTCTCAACTTTTCCAAAGCATAGGTTTTCTAATCTTAATCGCTCAATTTTCCAAGTCAAATCTCCTTCCCTTTAATTCCCCCAAATTTCAACTTTCTAAATTCTGAATTTTCGTCGCCCAAACTCTCCAATCTCAACTTTCCCAACGCAGTGCTCTTCTAATCTCAATCACTCAATTCCCGAAGTCAAAGCTCCCCAACTCCAACCTCTCTAAATTAAAATTCTTCACTCTCAAAGGAATCGCATTTCCATCTTCCAAACACTTGCAAATCTTTCCATCGCTCCAAATTTAAATGCAATTTCACTTACAATAGGAAACTTCGAAGAAACCACCCTCGGTACCAAATGCACAGAGAGAATTTCCTCTGGAAGGGAAGGTTTATAAACCACATTTTAATATTCCCCGATGTCCATGACAAACGTGTGTCCCTCTTTATACGTCATCGAGGCGATGTCGTTCGGCCCAAGGAGATCTCCATTCCCCCTTTTCCAGAGGGGAAAAGGATATTGCGGACGCGGCATCGGAACGTCTGAAGATGTGGAGGGATCGCGTGGTTACACGCCCAGGCCGACACGTGGGCCAGATTTCATTCAGCTCGAAGCGACACGATAGCGCGGAGTAACGAGCTGACGCCCCCGTATACTTTAATATTATTAGCGTGCTTAGCCCTCCGCCGGAAAAATCGTCTCGTTCGACGTGAAGGCCGCCAACTTCGCCTCAGGCCCGCAGATAATGGTCGCGTCGTAACGAAAAATTGCCTTTTCACGACGGTTGCTTCGGATATTTACGAGAAATAGGTGTGCTTCTCGTATTCGGGCTGCTGTGTGATTATCGTGAATTCTGGTAGACTTGGAGATAAGTCATTTCCGAGGTTTTGCCATTGAAATTGCAGGTAGAAATCAGAATTTTTCTTTGAAATAGAGCAGTTGAAGAGGAGGAATTTAAGGTTCGATAAAGAGGAATTGTCGTTCTTCATGATAACTTGAGTACGAAGATTGGGCGGACAGGCAGGAATCGAAAATTACGAGAAACTTGGAGCTTGACGAAGAATTTTTAATATTACAATTGAAGTGTGAACACTGGGATATCAGGCAGGAATCGAAAATTACGAGAAACTTGGAGCTCGATGAAGAATTTTTAATATTGTAATTTAAGCGTAAAAATTAGAAGAACAGAAATGGAAAATTGAGAGAAACTTGGAGCTCCATAAAGAATTTTCACTCTTTACAATTTTCAATATTATAATTTAAGTGTGAAGACTGGGAGAACAAGTAGAATTCGAAGATCAAGAGAAACTTGGAGCTCCATAAAGAATTTTCACTCTTTACAATTTTCAATATTATAATTTTAGTGTGAAGACTTGGAGAACAAGTAGAATTCGAAGATTAAGGGAAAAGTTGAACCGTGAAATACTGCTCGATAAATAATTTCCACTCTTCAGAATGTTTTTCGAAGATTAACAGAAACTTGAAGCTTTGACAAAGAATTTTTAATATTATAATTTAAGTATGAAAACTGGGAGAACAGACAGAGATCGAAAATTAAGAGAAATTTAGAGCTCGACTAAGAATTTTTTCTCTTCAGAATTGTTAATATTATAATTCAAGTATGAAGACTGGGCGAACAAGTAGAATTCGAAGATTAAGGGAAACTTGAACCGTGAAATATTGTTCGATAAATAATTTCCATTCTTGAAAATTTTTTTCGAAGATTAACAGAATTTTGAAGCTCCGTAAAGAATTTTCACTCTTGAAAACTTTTAATATTCTGATTTAAGTATGAAGACCGAAAGAACAGCCAAAATTCGAAGATTAAACTTCAAGCCTAAAATATTATTCGATAAATAATTTTTACTCTCTACAATCACTTCCGAAACTTAACAAACTTGCATCTCGACAAAGAATTTCCATTCTCCAGAATTTTCACTACTCTAATTCAAGGAAAGATTAAAGCAACCAGATATTTCTCATCGCGGTACACCCTCCAATCGTTGCAATTTTAATCAGAAAGTAATCTCTGGAAGAGTGGAAAAGATTGAACCCATAGAAATAGCCAAGAAAAAGAAAGAAAAGCATTCAATCATCAAGGTAATAAAATAGAATAAAAAAAAAAAATACTGGTAGGAAAATGAAGTCTGGCCAGGCGATTAAGGTTGCTGTTAGGCTAGCTGCAGCTTCGATATCCACTTTTTCATGAGTTCGCACTTGCTACGGTACGTCGACACCGGGGAAACTTACGCGAGATTATCCGCGGAGATTGTTCGAGCGGAAAGTTGCCAGAGTTCCGACGCAGATACCGTCTATCTCGCACGGGACGAACAAGTTCGTCGAAGATTATAGCCAAATTCAGCCAGTCAATGTCCCGGGAAAACAACTCGCCCTGTGCTTCTCCTCGTGGACTCGCAAGCCTCTGGGAAAAAATTGTTGTTCCCATCTTCACCCTATTACCATTCGTCTCGGCCAACTTTTATGGGCAAGCATAAAACAGGATTGAAACTGTAGTACACGTTTTTCGAGGATTTCATTTATGGACACTGTTGCTATTTTAGCGAATCAAACGATGGGATTTTTGAGAATATCGTGAGTGAGGGTTGGAAGTTGCAAGACTGTAGAGGCAAGATGAAATCATTTTATAATTTTTCTTTTGGTATTTTCTTTTTAATAATTTTTGCAATTTTTCTGGAAGCACTAGATTTTTCTAGATTATGATGGTAAGTGGTGGTGGAATATTCGATTGCATTTTGCAAGATTATCGAGGATTTCATTGTACAATTTTTCTTTTAATAATTTTTGGGATTTTTCTAAATTACAATAGTAAACGATGGAATATTCAATTTCAATTCTTCTTCCGGTATTTCTTTATAATTTTTGGAATTTTTTTGAAAGCTCTGGATTTTCCTAAATTATGGCAGTAAGTGATGGAATATTCCATTTCAATTTGCAAGATTAACGAGAATTTCATTGTACAATTTTTCTTTTAATAATTTTTGGAATTATTCTGGAAGTACTGGATTTTTCTAAATTACAATAGTAAACGATGGAATATTCGATTTCAGTTCTTCTTCCGGTATTTCTTTATAATTTTTGGAATTTTTTTGAAAGCTCTGGATTTTTTTAAATTATGGCAGTAAGTGATGGAATATTCGATTTCAGTTCTTCTTCCGGTATTTCTTTATAATTTTTGGAATTTTTTTGAAAGCTCTGGATTTTTCTAAATTATGGCAGTAAGTGATGGAATATTCCATTTCAATTTGCAAGATTACACAGCTACTCTTTTGGCATTTCTTTGTAATATTTAGAATTATTCTGAAAACACTGGATTTTTTAAAATTGCTGTAATACTAATCGTAGAAATTATCGAGGATTTCATTTTACAATTATTCTTTTGCTATCAAATTTCAGGATTATTTCCAGGATTCAGTTCCTGAACCATTACTCTATTAAGTAAAATGATACGATTTTTCAAAGTATTATAAATAAGGATTGAAATTCGCAAGATTATCGAGGATTTCATCGGCACTTTTTTTCAAACTTTCTCGAATTTGACTAAAAACGCTCAACTTTTCTAAATTATTACAACAATAAACGTCGGAATATTCGATTGAATTTGCAGGATAATCGTTAACAACGAGCCGCACGCACGTTCGATTACGCATCGATTAATTATAGCAGCTTAACGGAGATAAACCCTCACAGGTGTACTCGGTTGTTTCTGAACTCGTAATTTCGCCACTGCTGTTTACGCGAATATCTAGCGAATCGTTTTAATGAGTAGGAACACTCCACATTTCCACCCGTTTCGAATCGGGCAACTGTTACACACACGACCGTATTGTATTTTCAACGATTTCACAATTAATCGTTTGTACACCCTCAAAGCTAAATACTCTATGCAAGCTACGTATAAACCTAAACATCGACAAAACATTTCTCATAATACCGTTAATTAATACGAACTAATTAAATTCCCTCGACGTAATTTCTAATTTTTCCGTTTTTCACTAGAAATTCGAGTAACGTTTCAACTTGCGAAGACTGAATTTACAGGGAAACGGAATGGAAGATCGACAGAGATCACTGTGTGTGTACCAGGAATATCTGGAAACGGGCACAGTCGACGACATTTAATTATCGTCTTCGAGTAACGACCGCATAATTATGCCGCACGTGCTCGCTCGAACGTTTACTTGCTTTATTGCGTAAACAGATCGCGATAATTGCTTTGGACGACAGCATAGCGAATGGCTGACTCACGCTACGCGATTCGATCTTCCAGCCAGAAATTGTTGGAGAATTCGAGTATAGAAACCTAGGATTAAATCGTCGATCAATGTTGGAGATAACCGATCGATGTTTAGGTTTGCAAATTTTTGTAACGCCTTCTTTGTATAGTGGAACGAAGAATTTTGGAAAATTTGCAGAGATTCTCGTGAGGCGATAAAGACGATATTTTTTTCTTCGATTAACCAAAGTTTCGTGAATTTTCTTCAAACATGAGACGATAAAAAAGATATTTTCTGTCAATTAATCGAAGTTTCGCGAATTTTGCTAAAACATAAGGCGCTAAAGATGACATTTTTTTTATCGATTAACCAAAGTTTCGCGAATTTTGTTAAATCTTAAGGCGGCAAAGATTATATTTTTCGATCAATTCAAGTCTCGCGAATTTTCTTAAAACCCAAGGCGATAAAGATGATATTTTCTCGATTAATTGAAGTTTCGCGAATTTGAATAAAACGTGAAGCGATAGAGATGAAAATTTTTTTCTATTAATCCAAGTTTCGCGAATTCTGTTAAGGCGGAAAAGATGACATTTTTTCGCGAATTTTGTTAAGACGGAAAAGATGACATTTTTTCGCGAATTTTTCATCCCAAGTTTGGCGAATTTTC
>NW_017100262.1:1826439-1846093 GCF_001263275.1 Habropoda laboriosa
AGTCTAGCCATAAATCTTTCGTACCTCTAAAGAAAGTTTCTCCAGCTTTCTAATTTTTGCCACCCTCTTTGCACGTTTCCACTTCGATTTTAATATGTAACAAGTAAGAACATGTATTTGCACGTTTTCGTGAAATATTGCACAAACGGTACCACTGTACGATAAATGTGTAACTTGTTAATAATAGTTTTTCAACTACGGTAAATATTGCACTTCTCAATTATTTACGTAAAATTAATTGCGCGAGCGAATATAGCGTTTCAGTATCAAGATCCCTACAAATTTTATGCACAATTTTTTTCCCTGAAATTTAGGTACTCGTCAATTTTATCATTAAGAAACACGGAATTTGCATTTCTTTCCCCTAAAAAATTTTATCTTTATTTTACGATAGACGTGAAAGCTAAAATGAATTACTCTTATCTCTTTCAGTGTTTACCACCTTATTAACCGCGAAATTTACATTCTTTTCCACCGAAAGAAATAATTTCTAATCCCTTCAGTGTCGAAAAATAAAATTTGTTTCCATCAAAAATTAATTTTTAATCTTTTCATTGGCAAAAAGTTAAATTATCAATTTTGAAGTATGTAGCAAAATTCATTGTTCAGTTTACTTCTGTCCAACATATTCCTCTTATAAATCGTGCAATTATTGTAATAACATTCAAACATATTCTTCTTATAAATCTTGCAATAATTATAATAATGTTCGAACATATTCCTCTTATGAATCTTGCAATAATTATTGTAAACGCTGGACGAATTTAAAAAAATAATTGGACTTACTGGAATTCTTATTGGAAAGAAAATAATTCCTTTCTCATTTACGTCGTTCATTATTTCAACTCAGAATTATCAATGATTATCTCATCTAAACGAATTTTAGCAGCGACACCATTCCCAGCTGCGTGAATACAATTTCACCTGGTCCTTTCTCACCGCTATCAGTCCGCCGAAATCGCGGAGAGGGGGGAATCCCACGAGCTGGGAAAATCGGCTTGTTTAGGGATTCATCGCGCGCATACTACTTTCTCCGGGAACATTCCCGCGGGAATGGTCGCGCGCGTTCCATCAAAATCCGCAGCTCTAACCAACCACCCCCCTTTTTCCCTCCCCATGGCAAAATATATCACCGTTGTCATGCTTGTTTTTCCACCGTCGATTCGCGCTTTTCCACCGTTTTTCCACCGGCTAGCTGCTCCCGTTCGCAGAAACCATTTATCGCAATTACGAGCGTTTTACCGTGGCGACCGGAATTTTATGCGCGTGTCACATCCTATTCCTGAAATCGATCAACGACAGAGGGAAACTCGTTTATCCGCGATGACAATTTTCGCAAGTCTCCAATGGGTAAGAAGGTGGGGTTGGGAAATTATGTGTAATTTTCACAAGTCTCGAATGAGAGGAAAAAGGAGAAGAAAGAAAGAAAGGTGAGGTTGGAAAATTGTGTAAAATTTTCGAAAGTGTCGAATGAGAGAAAAAAAGAAAGAAAGTGGAGGCAAAATTTAAGGTTTGGGGCGGCCCACGTGGTCGTCAGCCGCGCCGATCGGGACGGTGGCCAGGTTTATGGTGCCGATGTGACCGTGGGTAAGACGTGCCATAAATCTGGTCACCAGAAGTAAAGGACGGAAAGCGACGTTCCCGGGCGAAACGGTTTTTCCGCCAAAAATCGCGGTAGAAGGGGAACGTCGTAGGGGTACGTTCGAGAACAGTCCTAATTGGCGGAGAGAAGAAACGCCCTCGTCAAGGGAAGGTTTAAAACGGATAGCTTGTGGAAAAATAGTGTGTGTGGGAAACGAACTTTGCGTGAGAAAAGTATATTGAAGGAGCGTTGTTGAAAATAGGACTCGTGTCCGTGTAAAATACATTATTAGTTATTTATTAGAATTAAAACTGTCTCGTCTCTCGCCTTTATCATCTGATTCCGCCAAACCTCTCTCCATCCCAGACTCCCCTACAAAAGGAAATTAAAATTTTCACTAACCTCGAATGGGGAAAGGAAACGAGAAGAAAAGAAAGGTGAGGCTGGGAAATTTTACATAATTTTCACAAGTCTTGAACGAGAGAAAAGAAGAGAAGAGGGGTGAGGCTGGAAAATTATTGAAAATTTTCGACAGGGTCGAACGAGAGAAAAAAGGGGAAGAAAGAAAGAAAGGTGAGATTGGAAAATTGTACAAAATTTTCGCAAATTTCGAATGGGGAGAGAAAAAGAGAAAGGAAGAGAAGTGAGGCTGAAAAATGATATAAAATTTTCACAAGTGTCTAACAGGGGAAAAAGAGAAAGAAAGGAAGGTGAGCCTGGAAAATTATATTAAACTTCCGCAAATCTCGAATGGGGAGAGAAAAAGAAAATGAAAGAAAGGTGAGGCTGGAAAATTTCATATGATTTTCACAAGTGTCCAATAGTGGGGAAAAGAGAAAGAGGCGAGGCTGAAAAATTGTATATGTCCAATACGAAGAAAAAAGAGAAGGCGAGGCTGGAAAATTGTGTAAAATTTTCGCAAGTTCTCGAATGTAGAGGGAAAAAAGAGAAGAAAGAGAGAAAGGTGAGGCTGGAAAATTATACGAAATTCCCGCAAATCTGGAATGTGCGAAGAAAAATAGAAAGAAAGGAAGGTGAGGTTGACGTTTCGATAGGAAATTAAGAGATTGGAAGATTCATTCGTCGGATGGTTTTAATCGACTTCGTCGCGAAAGCTGCTAGTTTGTGTGTGTACGTGTATATACAAGTAGAAGAGGAAAAGCGAAGGGAGAGATCTCCATGGGGACGAGAGAGGAGCGAGGAGATTGAAGCAGCAATTAATTTCAAGTATGTAGCTTAATTCGAGCGAGTGCCGGCTCAGAGGCGGACAAAAAGTTTCATCCGTTATTCATCGCGACTGTTCCGAGTCAGCTAACAAGTGGCTAAGCTTTCGTTTGAGGAAACGCAGTTCCGATGAATCATTTCTCTCAAATCGACCGAGTGGAATACGTTCGTTGATCTAATTTTTTTCCAAAATTTAAGGTACCTGCTTTAGA
The DNA here is from genome assembly GCF_001263275.1 of Habropoda laboriosa. Lineage (NCBI taxonomy): Eukaryota > Metazoa > Arthropoda > Insecta > Hymenoptera > Apidae > Habropoda > Habropoda laboriosa. The sequence continues at coordinate 1,829,458 of NW_017100262.1, forward strand.
TTCATCCAGAAATCGAATACTCCGACTAGGTTTTCCTTGGAGGAAATGCAGTTTTCGTTTTTAGTGGACAGAATTGATTGAATCAGAGGAATTTCATTTCTTCGCAGATTTTTAGACACTTTTAATGAATTCAGAATTTAGATTCTCCGTTAAAGATTGTCCATTTAAAAAGCGAAAGATTCACGAATTGTACACAAATTTTTGACAGAGTGTGATTTTCATGCACTTGGAATAGATTCAGAATTCAGATTCTTCGTTTCAAAAATAAAAAATTCACGAATTATGCGGAAATTTGTCCAAGGTTAATTTTTCACGTAACACATTATTTCGACAAAATTGATCAAACACGAGAAATGTAATTTTCCGCAGAGTTTCGTGCACTTGGAATAGATTCAGAGTTGAAATTCTTCGTTAAATTTTACAAATGAAAAATTTCGCGAATTATACACAAGTTTCTCCAAGAATTACTCCCGCGCAACACTCTACTTTTTGTCAACGAAAAACTATGCAAAAGCAAGGAGAATGAATATCGATGAGAACGGGAAATGAGCTCGGATGCAAGCAGCTCTGGCGATCCCCATGGAATAACAGCTGCGTGGCTTTAAACAACGGGACAGCGTTGCGATAAAGAAAGAAGGAAGCAGCGAAATCGACGGGGAGCAAAAACGGCATCGGTTGTTTCCAGTTTGCGGCCCCGTTTTTCCACGTCCCAGTGGAAAAAAGTCCGAAAATCCCGACGATTCGTTTCCCTTGCCAATTGATTTAGTCAGCGAGTCGAGTTTAATCTCCCGTCGCGTCCTGGCCAAAGGGGCAAACGGCGCCGTCGATTTTTCAACCCTGTTTCCCCCCCTCGAAGTCGCTTTATTTATTCATAAATCACGTAACAAGTGACCCTTGATTTCCTTTCTTCCCAAATCTTAATTCGGAGGTATTCGAAAAATTAGTGATTTCATTCTGAAATTTTTAACCGAAATCAAATTTTTTAATATTTCTATCAATTGAGCGCCATCGAATATGAAATTGCAACTTTCATTGCGAAATTTCGAGATGAAATTTTTGCTGCGTTAATATTCATTTCTAAATATTTTTATCGATTAAACGCCATCGAATGAAAAATTGCAATTTCCTTCCGGAATTTTGAAACCAAATCGAATTTAATCGAGATCAAACTTTTGCTGCGTTGATCTTAATTTTCAAATATTTTTATCGATTAAGCGCCATCGAACGAAAAATTGCAAATTCGTTCCGAAATTTTTAAACCAAATCAAATTTAATCTTAATTCCTAAATATTTTCCTCAATTAAACGCCATCGAATAGAAGTTCCAAATTTCATCCTGAAACCTCTGCTAATTATAAATTTTTAGTTCACTCTCGACGCGATGAAAAACACTGGCTAATTTCCCCTCGTAAAACAGCAGGTACAATTCCGTCCGATTGCAAAGTGTCCCGTTTTATCGTGCGATACAAAAAAAATAAAGGAAACGGCAAACACATGTTCGAGGGTATAAAACGCGGTGAACTTTTTTGCTAAAGCGTGCAGATACGTGGTATCAGGCCGGTTCAAGCGGACCTTTCAAAAATGTTCTCCATTCCGCTCGCGCGCAGAGATACGGTTTTTGCCGGTTGACGGTGAACGTGCCGTTGCCTCGAAAATTGGCCCGCTTATCTGTTACATCGATTTAAAACGACAGGCAGAGGCTGGTCCGCGTGAAAAAAGCAAGCATAAACGAGGCTCGTTTATACGTACGGGACACACCTTTGACCTCCTCGAAACGTCGTTCAGATCCTCCGCCAAGATTTCCACGGGGCGAATTTACAACGCGAACAAATCTCGCGGTCCGTTGGAAGTATCGAAAAAGGCGAGCAGAAAAAAAACAATAAAAAATATAGCACGGACAATAGCAATTTGCACGGTTCATTCACGAGTTGGTCGTTTTGCTGGAGTAATTATTGCGTTTCACCTTTCGAACTTTCCCTGGAAATTTACAAAATTTTACAAATCCCCGAATTTTCCCTGGAACTTTCCAAAATTTTACCGATCCCCGAATTTTCCCTGGAACTTTCCAAAATTTTACCGATCCCCGAATTTTCCCTGGAACTTTCCATAATTTTACAAATCCCGGAACGTTCCCTGGACATTTCCATAATTTTACAAATCCTGATCATTTTTTATGTAAAAACAGATACGAATCAAAATCAGAATTACGTTTTTTGTTTTGCATTTGAATATTTTCGAGATATTTGGAGGAAATGTTGGAAGGAAGGAATATTAAAAGATCCTTTTTAATGAACAGAGCTGTGTTTTGTGTGTACGAAGTCAAAGCGAAAGGCTAAGGGTAGAGATGAGAATCGAGAGGCAAAAGAATTCATAAAAGGAGGGCTGGAATGGCTATTAAAGATGGCGAAACGCAATATTTCAGCCAGGTTCCCCTTTGTTCAAGATCGCCCGCAGGATAGCCGCGAACACGCGGTGAAATTCTCATCGTTCGACGCCGGTACAACGGCGGACTTCGCGAAATTACGACGACCTCCCAGTTTTTTTTTTTTTTTTTTTACCAACGTAAGTAGAGGTGTGCGTGCAGATTCGGCTCGGCCACTTGTAGATCATTTATCAGAAAATTAGTTTTGATTTTGGGCTATTTTTTGTTGATATTTATCAGAGAATTAGCTTTGATTTAGAGTTACAATTTTACAGATGATTTGTCAGAGAATTACTTTTGATTTTCGGCTGCTTTTCATTGATGCTTGGTACTCTGATGTGGGAGATAAATTACGATTCTTTTTATACGTCTTCCTTAGATAGTAATAATAAAGTACGATATATGTTGAGAATAGAATCCTTTTCGATTAACTTGGATAATTAACGAGTGTGTTAATTTATTTTGGATCAAGATTGTAGATTGCATTTCATTCCCGAAAATTCTGACGATTTTATGAAATTTTATTCTAGCCACTTTATTTTATAATTGATATTCCTGATTAATAGAATAATCTCACTTGGGTGATTGATGCGTGTGTTAATTGATTTTCGAACATAATTGCAGAGGTTTCAATTTTAAATGCTTTATATTTTCTTCCTGAAAATTCTGTCGATTTTATATTTTATTCCAGCCAACTCGTTTTAAAGTTGACATTTCTGATTAATCGAATAACCTGACTTGGGTGATTGATGCGTGTGTTCATTTATTGTTCAACATGATTGCAAATTGTTGAATTTTAAATGTATTATATTGTACTTTCGCTTTGTTCCTCCCACTTCGTCATCAAACCATACATTCTCATTCATAAATATTAGGACACCCATTATTTTCATTCAAAAAATATTGCACGACTTAAATTAAACTTCTTCGCCAAAGTTAGTATCGTATGAGCCACTTAGAAGCCAGAATGACGAACTCCATAAAACAAGATTTATTAAATTTACTTAATTTATGAAAAGGTAAGCACGAAGCATGTGCTTTGACGATAAAATTGGAAGAATATGAAAAAGTGGAATTAATCATTTTTGCTTCCAAGTAGCTCATATGTATACAGTAATGTCTCCACAAGTGTCAGTCCGTAAGGAACCTAAACCTGACACTTGTAGAGTCAGGGACTACGTTTTCGAGGGACAGCGAATAAAAGATAAGGATGAAACGTGAGTCGAGGCAACCAAGCGATTTAAATACCAACGTTTTTAATTTTACCTTTTTTTATCCCGAAATTTTTCTTAACATGTTGATGAGATTTTTCTGATGAGGGTGACATCAAACGCGACGTAGTTTGAGCAACATTTGCTTATTAACACGTTCACTGTCACGATATTTCAGACGCGGGATAAAACAGACGCCCTGTATTACATTACATATGGTCGGCCTACCGTTTGACTGCCAGTTGGAGAATTGGCCTACCGTTTGACTGACACTTGTAGAATCGGCCCTACATTTGACTGACACTTGTAGAATCGGCCCTACATTTGACTGACACTTGTAGAATCGGCCCTACATTTGACTGACACTTGTAGAATCGGCCCTACATTTGACTGACACTTGTAGAATCGGCCCTACATTTGACTGACACTTGTAGAATCGGCCCTACATTTGACTGACACTTGTAGAATCGGCCCTACATTTGACTGACACTTGTAGAATCGGCCCTACATTTGATCTCGTAAAAGAAACCGACTGGTGTTGCGTTACACGCTTGACTGACTGCGAGCGAGATAACATAAGCGCAGCAATGACGCAGGCCTAGGCGTAGGACCATCTATACTGACACTTGTAGAATCCAAGCTGACTGACACTTGTAGAGAATTTACTGTAATCGGTAACGCTCTCTTCAGTTTACTGACTTTTCAACTGTTACTGTTACCAGCGTGGTTTTTTAGCAGTGCTCTTCTGTATGTTATAATTATAAATACTGAAATAAAGTTATAGTTTTGTGCAATGCACTTATGTGCATTTACTGTGCAATTCTGAAATTAATAAACATCTATTTATATTTCTGATCCCGCAACAGGGATTCTCAAAAGAACTACTATTCTTCGATCATCCCAAGAAAGAAAAAATCACAGGAAAAAGAAAAAGTCCCATAAGCACATCAATTACAAAAATGAAAAGAACCTCTCTAAATCCTATTTTCATCAAGCCTGCACAGAGATGGCGAGGAAAGAAGAGCATCGTCGGGCCTCCAGCGAAGAAAGTCTCGCGGTGATCCTTTCGAATTAAACTTCCTGAAAGGGGACCTCTTCCGGACGCGTCGAAGATCGAATCAGGCTGCGAGCAGGGAAACAGCAGCTGCCTTTTGCTCTTTATTAGAGAATTAGAGCACCGACTGTTTCCTGGATTTATTCTTTTAACCGTACTTCCGTGCCCTATGAATCCTTCTCTCCCTCCGCTCTCCGCTAGCGCTAACTTCCTGCCAGCAATTGAAATTGCTTTCATAACGTTGGGGAGCGCGCGGGATGCTTCGACGAACGAAACGCGAATTCGATCGTTAAACGTTCACAGCCACGTCTTCCACTCCGCTCCGCGGAGGAATTTCTTCGGAATTACGACGGAAATTTTGGAAACATTTTACGCGTAACCAAGTTACGAGCGCGGGAGTAGAAGTAGGTGGTTAGAATTTTGGAAAATTGAAGGTAGGGTGGAACGGATGCGTGGAACCCTTTGATTCTGTGATTAATTGGGTCAATGAGGTGAAAAACTGGAGCGAATGTTGAAAATAAGAGAGAGCTATTGAATCTTTGGGATCTTTTCGATTGTGGCAGGAAAATATCGACGATTTTCTTCTGTTTTTTTCATGATGGTAGGCTAAGAATAGCGAAGAAATGAGGGTCCTTTCTTTCATTCCGAGTTTTACACAAAAATATCGTCTACATTTGTTTCTTTTTTATTTTCTAAATAATGATAGGCCAAGAATAGTGAAAAAATGAGGATGCTTTCTTTCATTTCGATTGTTACTGAAAATATCGCCGATTTTTCAATTTGTTTAATGACAATGCGCCAAGAATGGTGAAAAAATTAGGATCCTCTCTTGCATTTCAATCGTTACACGAAAGTGTCGTCAATGTTTCTTTTTCTTTGATGACGATAGCCCAAGAATAGTGGAAAAACTGAGGATCCTTTCTATTACAGAAAAATATCGTCAAAGTTTGTTTCTTTTCTTTTTTCCCAAATAATCGTCGATTAAGAGAAGTGCAAACAGAATGGCAGAAAAAATGAGGATTCCCTCCCCAAAGGCGAGTTGACATTTTTTTGATCACTCTCCAGGGTAAATATTTGTACCGGAAATTCCCAGCAAGCAAACACTGCTTCCACGGTTATGCAAACGATCTCACCGCGGTTTGTAAATTTTAACCCGGCGACGGAATGCATTATAGAACAAATTCGTGGGATAATCTCGTCTCGTGTTGCGTCGAAAATAAACACGTCGAAGGAACCAACGAAAACAGGGAGAAAAATCTCTCCCCTTAACAATTCCAATTTCCTCGGAATAAACTCTTCCATCAACGTGGAACGGATCATTTCTAACGTTCTTTCGAAATATTTTCATCGAAACTGCGAGATTGAACACGGTGGTACGTATCTAGCCTGAGAGTTATCGCGGATAGTTGGTCGATTAGCCCGGTTTACGCGAAGACGTAGCTTTTCTCCCGCTTTTCACCCCTAGAGTTCATCCGGAATATCCTTTGAACCTGGCTACGAGGCACGTAAATCACAGGCTAGACTTACAGGCCAATAAATTTCGGCCTTATGACTCGGGGAATTAAGCTGCAACCTCTTCTAAGCTGATAACGTGGGGAAAAAAGACAGTGACGGAATGTTCAGCTTTTGCCGCGATACAATTTTAAGCGCCGGAGGTGGAAAACGCGACGAGAGCTCCTGAATATTAATGGAGAACCAAAAAGACATCCCCTTTTCGAGAAAACAAAAATTAACGACATTTCATTCTTGAAAGTGAAGAAAAGAAAGGAAGGGAAGAAAGATTTATCTGAGCTGTGGAGTGAAAGTTCTGAGGCACTCGCTAATTTCTCTTTTGATCCAAAATTGATATTACAAAAATTAATATTTCACCGTTTAAAAAAAGAAAGAAAAGAAATTTATCGAAGTTGTGGAATAAAAATTCTGAGGCACTCGCTAATTTCTCTACTGATTCAAAATTGATATTGCAAAAATTAATAATATTTCACCGTTTAAGAAAAAAATTGAAGAACAAAGATTTATCTAAGTTTCTGAGTAAAAATTCTGAAGCACCAGCTAAGTTTTGCATTAATTAAAACTCTGTATTAGAAAATCTATATTAATTTGTGTATCACAAACATGTTTAAAAACTTATCACTTTTTAAATCGCAAACTAATACAATCGTCGAGCCCCACTGAATTACTTATCCCAGAAAATATTCCTATTATATGAAATATTCATCACTGAAGCTGATGAATTCGTAAACTCGAACCAGTCTACATAATCCACTCAGCCATTCTACTCTTAATCGAATATCCAAAGAAACTGCAACTTTCCTAACAGAAGCACGTTACCCAAAAAAATTCGCAATATTTAAACCGTTAAATCATCTAAAAAAAAATTCCTCTGATTTCATACCACGTGCTTCCACCCTTTGAGAAAAGCACAGAGGAGCCAGTCTCCGCTCATACGAAAGCTCGTATTCGCGCGTAAATAAAACAGCCGCACAATTTCCCGCACGCCGTAACGAGAATATGATTGGCCGTTTTACGGCTCGCGTTTCGACCACGTTCCCTTATACTTGGTACAAAATAAAGCTCGGCTGAAGAAACGCGTGAGTCATGGAGCTCGTAAAACGCGAAAGCTCGCCTCCTATGCGAATCCATTCGACTTTGATAATAAATTGCTGCTCGGAGAAAACGGATCTCTCGCGACACTATAGCGTTGGTCGATGCGTAAATTTTTCACAAGCTTGCAAAACCATGTGACAGGGGGTAAAAGTGTGTAGGTCATAGATCGATGCTTTCTCTTCTTTTTCGTACGCGAAGGTTGGAGAAGCGACACGACGTTTTAAACGAGGAGATTAATCGACGTTAAGGACGACGCGTTGGTTCGATCTCGCGGGGAGTTTTAATGGAATTCGAGCGATGGCTCGCGGAAAACAAACAGGATTGAAAGCGAGGAATCCTGGTCCCGAAGCGGCGCCATCCGATTATTACGGCCGATTAAGATCTAAAGCCGCGTTAGGACTGCTTACACGACACCGAGCGCGGATTAAATTTGTCGGAACTTGTCGCGAATTCGATTTAGACTCTGATCACAAGTATTTTTCGGGCGTTCTATAAAAGTACTCTTCTCTCGATGGAAGAATCGAGGGAGCAGTGGGAAAATTGTCGAGTCTGTCGAAATTTATCTCGAATTCGAGTTAGACCCAATATGCAATTTTTTCGCAAATTTTCACTGAGGAAAGATTTGCGAAATTATTGGAAATTTGTCGCGATTTAGAATTAAACCTCGAATCTATTCTTTTCCTTTTCTTAAAAAGCTATTCTCTGCCTTAGGAATTCATATTTTTCCTTAAGAATTTTTTCCATAAAAAATTCAGATATTTGCAAAACCGAAAGTTAAGCAATTCCCCCGACGTATAACACGTTTCGTGCCAGACCGATTTTCGGTGACTTTCCCACATTGTCGAGACTAACAGTTTTGCTTTTCACCCTATATGTCTTCCAATATCTATAAGATGGCAAAAATCATTGTTATCGAGAAAAAGGTAAGGTTTAAGATATGCTATAGAGCAAAGGAAAAATGTTTGTTTCGACAAATTATCGCCGTAGTTGCATAGTTTAAGTCAAGGAAAAGGCCGAAATATGAAATGGCCTGAACGGACAGACCAGAAGTGGGGCGTATGCGACCCACGCGGCACGGAACGTGTTAACAGTGATTTTTCCGTAACCATACCTAAGCAAAATGCACGCTACCTTTGCCAACAGATCGAACACGTTCCCCTGAATATTTCATCCGGATGAATAATAAATTCCCATCCGATTTAATAAAAGCATGTAAAAAGCAAAAAAAAAAAAAAATCCACTCGGCGGGTAAATGAGAAGAATTCGCGAGAAATATATTCCAGTCCATTAAAGCCGAGGAATTTTCACGCGTAACAAATTCATTACACGTCGATAACGTAATTGATTTGCTGGCCAGGCCACGGTCTTGTCCCGAGCTTAGGCACGCTTAATCGAGTTAGTCGTTCATGAATTTATGAGAAATACCCGCGGATGGGATCGAATTACGCTAGCTATTATACTTCTACACGTGTCTCGTGTAACACACCGTTCTCTGTCCCACGTTACGCCGATTAAACGAATGCATTAACGGTGTTAATTTTGCAACAACGATTAAGTCGTGTTAAGCGTATCTGCTCCGTCTGACTAAGCACGAACCTGTTCTACTCGCACGACTCGATACGCTCGCGTTCTACTTGGCTGACCATATAGAGCCGCATTCCACTTGCTCGAGTAGGCACACACCGTTTCTAGTTCTCCGGATAAATATTAAATGTACATGTTTCCTTCTCTATTGTCCCGTTTCACGTCGGGAATAGTTAAATGCCGGTTTCACGAATTATGGACTTGTTCTACTTGGATCGGAGAGTAGATAAGAAATATTGTTATCGAAGGGTGGATAGGAAATTATTTAGAGATATTTTGGGGAAGATTCGTGAAGATAAATTTAGGAAAATATTTGTTTATTTATGTTTCAGTTTGGAATATTTTTTAGAACGTGTATCGTTAACCCTTTGCGCACTATAATTTCATATTACTATCCTAGGGGTGAATAGGAAATTGTTTAGCCAAATTTTGGGAAGATTCGTGAGGATAAAATTAGGAAAATATTTTTTTATTTATGTTTCAGTTTGGAGTATTTTTTAGAACGTGTATCGTTAACCCTTTGCGCACTATAATTTTATATTACTATCCTAGGGGTGAATAGGAAATTGTTTAGCCAAATTTTTGGAAGATTCGTGAAGATAAATTCGGGGAAATATTTTTTCATTGATGTTTCAGTTTATAATGTTTGTAAGAGTGTTTTATTAACCCTTTGCGTACTAATTGCGCTGATAATACGCACTGTAATTTCATCTGAATTTTACTCATATCGGAGTGAAGCAAAAATAAATTCATAAATATTTATAACTTTTTATTTAACGAACGAAACTCTTGGTTTCAAAAAATATATAAATTCAGGAACAGTTGTAATATTTTATTTTCGAAGCGAAACTTTTAGTTTTCGAATATTTCACCGGGAAAGTGTGTCGCAGTTGTTTTATCGTATCAAAAATTGGTGTGCAGAGTTTTGAACATTCGTAATACGCACCATAACTCTATTCAAATTTTATTCACATCGAAGTAACGCGAATAAACATAAATAATATGACAAATACTTATAATATTGTCTCTGCTAAAAGAATCTCTCGATTTTCAAAAGTTTCACTGCAAAACTGATCTCCCATCGTATCAAATAATTCTCAGAGTGCAAAGGGTTGACAAAAATTGCAACCGAGTGAATTTTCGTCCCGGAAATAAGTCATCGTACGAACTCCGTAACTGACGAATCCAGTAATTTTCGTAACGTGGAAATCAGAGGGGAGTCACGAGGTTGTAAAACGTTACAGAGACAGACAGCGTTCTCTTTAAAGCAAACTCGACGGTCTCGTTTAATCACGGATCGTTGTGATTCGCGGTTAACACCGTCTATTTGTCATAGAACCGAGCATTCGAGACGAGCCGTTCGCCGATTTCACGCGCCGTCGCCAAAGCAAATTCCCCCGAATCCGATATTTCCGTTCGATCTTCGCACAAATCGGCGGAATAACGGAATAACGTCGCGATAATCAATTTCGACACGGTGCACCTGCTTCTTTGACCGTTGCACGCTTCCGGCAAATTGTGCCGATTCAGATTGCTACGGGGAAATTTCACGGAAATTCGTTTTACTCTGGATAAATTCGTTGATTATCGTTGTTTCGTTCTCAGACGAACAGTTTCCGCGGGGATTTAATAAAGTGTTTGGTAAATAAGGGTAGAGCTACCGTGTTTGTCTGTACTAATGATCGGAATAGAGTTGAATATTTTACGATTCTGTGATTATATTGTTGATATTGTTTTGTCAAAATTCGAGAGAAATTAAGGAATTCCTAGATGACCATCGAATTCACCCTAAATTTTAGTTTTCAAGAGTGTGATCTCTTAAAATTATCGCAAAGAAAAATAAGAGTAGAGCTACTGTGTTGTCTACACTAATGATCGAACGAAAATTGAATACTTTACGATTCTCTGTTTATAATATCGATGTTATTTTGTCAAAATTCGAGAGAAATTAAGGAACTGCTGGATGGTGATCGAATTCACCCTAAATTCTACTTTTCAAGGGTGTGATCCCTTAAAATTATCCTGAAGAAAAGTAGCATCCGCTGATCGACACGATCATTTTTCGAATTGCAATGTAATCCAAACTCACTCAGGTGGAGTAGGTACTCTGTTTTAGGATTGCAAATGTAACATACTTAACGATGGTTATTTCCAGAGAATTGCTGTGCTTAAAATGCTAACCACGATTCTCTATCTCTATCGCTGTTATCTTATCAAAATCCAAGTGTAATTAATCTCTGCTAGAAACCTGCAGCGAAACTCGCCGGCGGCAACGTAAATTCCATGCGGCAAATCAGCGGCCGGCAAAGTGTTAAGATCTCCCCCGCGTAAAAAAAGAAAGGTGGAAGTGCGTGAAGGATGAAATTCAGTGTTGAATTATGGTGGATGTGCACCGAAAGGTGCCGACAATACAGTGCGAGCAGATTTCCGAAACGCCTACAGGCGCCAAAAGTAGCGAAAGAGATAAGTGAACTCATTGTTTGGTCGCGTCACAACGTCGACGTTAGAATTTGCGACGATTTGATGACGCGGACTTCGAACTGTTAATTTTGCAATCTTCAGTGAAGTCTTTCGAAGGATGCGATGGATACGTAGTGGACTGTATTGAATTTTGAGTAATCACACAATGTTGAACAACGATATACTTGTATTTAAAATAGTTAACCAGATATGTTACAATAATAGTGTCTGTATCGAATGTGTATGCTAATGTGTAAGTGACTGTTGGTGCTTGTAATAATGAAATTCGAAGTGTCTGTGCGTGCTATTTTATCAACTTGCTGTGTGCTTCTATTCGCTGTTCAAATGTGTAGTGGAGGTGGTTGAAGAGTGTTGATTGGATTTTTGTGAGTATTCCGGGGGTGACTGTCGTGTCGAGAGGGTGGGGGGATTGTTGTTAAATATTTGTTATATTGTAGGGTCGAGTCCTGGTTCATCTGGTCGGTCGGCAGGCTGCCGCTTCTGGTGGCCAGATGAGAGGGTTTCCTAAATAATTGTAAATTTGCGAGCCGTGAACAGATTTAGGTTTTTACAACCGAACACTCATCTTGCTCGATTAACCGGTTAAAGAAGCGGGAAAAACAGAAGAGAAAATAGAGAAAGAAAGGAGGTATAAGCTGGAGTACTAACAGCAGCATTTCGCGTGGTACGGTGATAAATCAGCGTGGTCTTTACATTTTAAACAGTTCCCAGGGCAACTAGCAAGTACCGGGGGACCTGACTAAGGAATTCTCACGTTAGAACCTTCGAGGATGTCGCAGACACGGGGTATCTACAGGGAAAACTAATCCGACAAGCTTGAAATATCGCCAGGACATAGCCGTGCGGCTTGCTTCTGCGTAATTGAATCCGTGCTACGTCGAACCGAACCGTCTTCTTGCGTTTACATTCGGGAAACGCCTTTGCGTTTGTTCCGTGGTAATACTGTATCTTTAACTATAGTTTCGGAAGTTCTTGTTAAGCGCACCCCGCTGCTTTCGATAAGTTGAGAAATGTGCTTATTCGTTTCCGTATTCGTGCCGAACAATTAAACGCGAACTTTGGGTGGAATTAGGCGGAAGTCTGTTGTATGATTATTTATTTAGCGAAGATGGAAGCTTTGAAAAATTAGTCACTCGTCTAACGATATTAAAAAGCTTCCAAAAGTGAGGCAAATAATCATCTAAGGGTATTAAAAAGCATCCAAAAATGAAACAAACAATCGTCTGAGGATATTGAAAAGCTTCCAAAAATGATTCATATAGTCTCTACGCTCCAATTAATTATTTACTTAAAGTAGTCACCTTTTAATAATGTTAAATAGTCTATTCATCCTTCTGACCAAAATACAGCTACTCCCAAAAATATTCAGTCACTATGTAAATATAAATTCTAATAAATTATTTAAATTAATCAAAATTGCTATGTTACAAATATTTGCACACCCAGCAAAAATGGATATTTTCAATATTCATGGTATATAATATTTCAAATATCACGAATATTTTTATCTACGCCGTATTTAACCCTTTGCCCTTACAACGAGTCGGACTCACGTGATAAAATCAGTTATATCAGTAATAAAAATTAATTTTAATTCTAAATTAACTAGCACCGAGAATTGTGAAATATTAGCGTTTCTTATTTCACACATTATTAAATGTATAATAAATAATAGCTTACATTTACACGCATTGTCAGTAAAAGAAACCATAAATTATTATGTGTGCCAATATTTTTGGAAGAAACTGTACAAATTTTCCAAAATGTCTGTCCACGTGTGAATTCGTATAGGAACGAAAAGAGTGTGCAAGGGAAACCGTGTGAACGTTCATCACAAGCGTATATCGTAGACAGATATCAAAGAATGATAATTGCTCGGCTCATGGTTGCTCGTAACGAGCTTCCGCTCGAAAGCCACGCCAGCACGCCATACCCAGCCGATGTTTTCGAAAGAACGGAATGGCCGCTTAATTAACCTGTCAGAGCGCGACTGGGATGCACTCAGGAGGCGTTCATTTCGCGAAAATTATTGTACTCCGTGCCCGGAGTCGTCTTAAATCGAATCCGTTTTACCCAGCGCCGGCCGAAAATCCAGTTCGAAAACGAATCTCCCGCGAATACTATGTACGCCACCTCGAATGGATTAAATTAAATCCCCGAGCATGGGAAGAAGGCAAACTTCGTTATCGGAATGTTTCCTCTCAGTTTTCGCTCAGATCAGATTTAAACACGTCCAGAATCTCGATCGTGAGAGAAGCTGCTCTCTCCTGGTCGTTTCGAAACACTTGCACGAAGAAAATTTCACAAATATCGCGATTTAAGTGCATCTTTTTTCTATCTACGATAAAAAAAAAACGATTGTTCTTTACTATTTTAACGTTCACCGTTTCGTAATTCAAGCTGATTCGATTATTTAATCCATTGTTATCTCGAGCTTTGTTTCATTTGCCTACGCAACGAAAATGTCGAAGCGAATGGTAAAACAGAGGCAACTACGCAACACAGAGAGTTTCTGAATATTTCATTAGCAACTACAGCGCTTTCCAAAGAGAGCTCTGGAATTCGTCGGAAAATTCCGATATTTAATTCCGAAAGTTTCGTAAAGGTAAACGCGAGAGTTGAAAAACGAAAAAAGATGAAGAGAAATAGGATAAAAATACAACGTTAAAAGTAGCACGTTTCGACGATTGTTGAACGGTGGTAGGTAATTTTTTAATATCTACGCAGTACACGCTAATGGAATAGTCGGCCATGTTAGAAGGGTGGAGGGGGAAAGACGCGATAAACGAGGACGCCTGGTTAATGGAGTTTCCTCTTTTCCATACTCGAACTTGTCTATTTCGTTATAACGACGTAATTAGGGTGAATCACACGTATACACCGGTGTACTCGCAAAATTTTCAAATTAGCCCACGCTTTGCCGGTTTAATCCGATTATCGAGCAGCTACCACTTGCATATCTGCAGCAATTCTCTACCAACGCGAGCGCACGTCCTTGTGAATATCGTATTATACGGTTAAAGTCTAGCTAGGTCGTACGCTGTACATTGCACGCTGCTGCATAAATAACAGTTCTGAACAATGTGAAACAGGAAGTAGTTGCTCGTGGCTACCGCTCGAAATAATTAGAGAACCGCTTGTTTCAATGGTTTTATAGCTTGATAAAGTAGAACGTGGTTTAGGGCGTCTGACGAAATGTATGGGGTACGCGGAATATTACGAAATGTACTATCGTTTTGAAGTACATATGCACGTATGTATATCGACAGTTACGAAGACTATCACGTTACACGAGTTTCGGTGTTTTTATACGTGCACGTGCACGCAAGGTTCGTCGAATTGTAAACAGAAGTAGAAAAAGCAAAGGAATGTCTAAAAACAAAAAAAACAACACAACACGTACATACCTTCTTCCTCCTGTTTTTGTGTTAAACAAAGTCAGCGTCGTGGAAGTTCGACGAGGAAGGTCAGTCGTTCGTCACATCACATTCGGTAAACACTTCGCGACAACGGTGTACTTGTACGAAGAGACGCACATCGCGAAAAATCAACTTGTAAACTTGAAATTAAACGGTTTACACGGTAATAATCACTTTTAACGAGTATAATTACGATCGCGTCTCACTTGAACCCGGCACGACGATCAGCTTTTCGCGGTTTCTCGAACAACGAGAAGTTGTCTTCGTGACGTATTGCAAACTGTTGGAAAGACGACGTTGACGCCACCGCGTTGTATATTTTAGTACTACGTGCGTGAATTCTTCGTAACGAAGCCCGCGTATATTCGTGTCGAATTTTGTGTCGTTCAACTGTGAAAAAGTGTTTTTTGTGAGTGTGTGATGCTGTGCTTAAATAGAAAAAAGTGCGAGGTACGTTTCTACGTATAAATTCACTTTTCCCGCGTAAATATCTTTCGCAAATTCGCATTTCAATCGTGGTCATGAGTTCGCGTGGTTTTGGCGCTATTTCTGCGCATTCAAAGTAAACGCGCAGTATGCCGATATTTTTCTATTCTCGTTTTTGTACAAAATAAAATAGAAACGGCTACGATTCTATCAGTTTTCGATAACAATAACGTTCCTCGAACGAATACTTTTTATAAGAATTTAGACGAGTGACCTAGAAAATAACAATTAACCATTTATTCGATACGACATTGCGTCGTTTCGTACTGTTAACTGCCACATCGAACGTGACATTCGATAGTTGATTCAAATACGTTCGTTCGGTTATTCGGTACTTTGTTTAACAGCGTTTAACTTGCATCGACGATAAATAAAAATTTTCGTAGAATCATTTATCAAGTGCAGCTTGCCTCACCGTAATTAATTCGTTTCTTTTAAGGAAATAAACGGCTACGCTGGATCCATAAATCATCGAAAATTTAATTAGTCATGCCCAGAAGCGGGGACGCCATATGCTGTGATACCAGGTATGTAAATAACGTTAAACGATAAAACATAATGCGGTATTATAGTTTCATTGAAATTGCGAAATCTCTCGTCTTTTGTAAAAGCGCGTACGATCGGAATTTTCCAATGTTTTATACGCAAATTAAATTTTTTTACCATGTGATACCACGCGATACCACTATACAAATATCTGTATTCCCTCGAGAAATTGAGTTACGGAAAAAAATGACCCAAAGCACAGAACAATATCCTAGAAAGCTTCGAATAAAAATATATCTCAATGCTCAGATATTTATCACGGGGTATTAAAGGGAAAATACACGAGTCGCTTTGTTAATTTTAAAAATACACTTTATGAATATTTACACTTTTTGTCATATTTTTCGTTTTATAATAGTAACGGCATTACATTATTTGATAAATTGCGAACTAATTTAACAATGAAAAGATCGAAGTTATTCTCATACAAAGAATTTCTATTTGCCCGTAAAATACAGACTTCCGTTTGCGTAACGCCCTTATCGATAACTAATTACGTAAATTCGTCCGAAGAATGAGAGAACAAAAGAGGAATAAATCTCATCTCGATAGTTCTTTGGGCACTGTTCGTTGAAACATTCTCTCCCATCGTCACGATCGAACGATATTATGCATTACAATTATACTTCATGCAAACTTTACAAGCTTCATACGTATCGTTAATTTGTTACGCAAACTTCATAAATAATATATATGTATATATTCATACAAAATAAACGCAGTGTGTTGATTGAATGACAACACGTTACAGGACACGATCTTATTTTTATTTTAACCGTACGCTTGGCATTATATCTACTGTTTATATGTAATAAAATATACAACCT
>NW_017100262.1:1846113-1858365 GCF_001263275.1 Habropoda laboriosa
CGCTTTCTAAAAATTCACGCAGCTCGGTTTCCAGATCAGGAACCGCAGACGTCTCTGTTGTACCCAATAGAGACGGAGGTGTCTGACTGTGCGTCATGCCTATCTGTATCTGTATAGGCGGTTGATTTGTGTTCACAATACTGATCGATTGGTTTTGTTGGCTAGTAGGACTGAGCAGATTTGTGTTCTGTATCGGTGATGGCGCGGACAATATGTTCGAAGGGACCGGATTGTTGCTAGTTTGAGACAACAGATTGTTCTCGGCGACTATCGTTGGATTATGAGTGATAGGCTCCACCTCCATAGGCTCTGGTCCACCAAGTGGCGCGATCCCCATGGCTCTTCGTAAACCGTCGACAGGAGCGATAGCAGAGGGAGGGAGTTTCTTCGCTATCTCGGTTAAATTGTCCGTGATTTTGTCGGCTATCGCCACTTCGTTCTCAGACGGTTTAGGAACATTCGACAAGTGAGCTGGCGGCGGTGCTGAGAGTCGCTCGTGCTGCACTTGCTTCAAACGACCCAACATCTGCGACGTATCATCCAATCTAGTTTGCAAGGCTGCGCGTTCCTCGGTGAGCTTCAATTCCACCTCTGTAAAATCAGATAAAATTCACATGAATATTTCATTAGGCTCGGTGGTTCAGAATACTTTGAGTTTGTTTGAACAAATAATTACCTAATTTTTCCAAGAAATTAATGTCAATTCCTAACTCAGCTAGAGTCTTCAGCTGATCGATATCAACTTTAATGCTATCTAACAGTGAGATGTTGCGATTCACATCTTGCATAGGTTTCTCTAGTAAATGCTTGATCTTCTCCTCCTCCTCTTTGAGTCTTCGTTTTTCCTCAAGGAACTTCTTAGTCTTTCTGTGATCCCCTCCCGTTAGGATATCCAACAGATCGTCGACCATAGTTAACGTATAATCACAGTCTTTAGCAAAGTCTAAAATCGATTCTGCATATTGTACAGCCGTCTCGTCACCGTAGGTTTGATACACCAGATCTGTCTCTTCCTTCGTGAGATTGGCGAACGTGGAGTCGTAACTTGGCGCGTAAGAGCCGAAGGCACCGTAGTATAAAGGTTTTACCGGTTTCGACATGTTTCTCCTATCTTCGCGGAATCCTGCCAGCACACCTGTGCCGTGATTCAATTTACCTATAAGCTGACCTAACGATACCGGTCTTTGATTTGTTCCCGGAATCACTCCGTCTCCCGGTACTATGATTTGTAGACTGGTAGTTCCGTCCTTCTTTTGCCTGAGGAAACCCATCTTCGAGGTCAATCTTTTCAGGGTTAATTTTTCTGACGCTGCTTTCGCAGCTCCTCGAGCTTGTTTCAATATTTCCTCCGGCGTCATGTCGTCAGGAATAGCTTCGAATTTGCCCAAGTTAGCTAATCTCATTTTTCTCTGGTTCTCCTTTCTGAGCTCCTCAGCCTCCTCGTTACGTTCCTCCTGTTCTCGTTCTCGTTCAATCTGCTCCTCTGTTACCGGAACGTCTGGATTGTTAGGATCTTCTGTGCCTAATTCAAATCCAAGCTCTTCCTTTGATATATCCTGCATGTAGGTTAAAACAGGTCTCAACTGGCGAAGTTTTTCTGGTGTAACCATCTTTAGGCCAACATGCAATAATTTCTTTGCTGCTTTGTAGTAAATGGTATCCGATTGGTTGTACGTCGTAGCGTTATCACACATCAATTTGAAGTCGTCTATGAATTCGTTTAAATTCTGATAACTATTATCGTCTATCTTCTGCTTTATGGTACTGAAATCCATAGGATTTGTGATGATCTGAGAGTATCCAGGTGCAATGCTATCTGTGACTGGCCAGGCAAAAAATTGCTGCGGATCACGCTTCTCCATTGACCTGAGAAGGTGTTCTAATAATCGCTGAAGTGGTGTACGCTCGGCAATTTTTCGAAGTACGCAAGTTCTAGGTTCACGATGCGGAGAGAGCGAGCTAATATGGCTAGTAACACCAACTCTGTGTTCTCCACTAGACGGTGGTCTTGGAGGTAACAACTGGTGATTAGGAATCTTTTTGGGGACTTCAACTAAACTTTCATCAGCATCTCCCACCGATTCTTGACTGGATTCCTCTCTTCTCCTCTTCTTGTCTTTATGATGATGCTTGTGCCGTTTGTCCTTCTTTTTCTTTTTCTTCTTGAGCTTTTTGTGCCCCAAATACCTATCGTATTCAGATTCCTGTGTTACAGAACAGTTGAGACCCAACTGTTGTTGGTAGACCCCCAACTGTTGGGACAACATTGTCGCCTGACTCGGAGATTCGTTGCCGTATTCAGGTGTCCCACTGGTACCCCCTACCTTTAAAATTAACTTCAAGGTACGGGGTTTATCCGTGGTTGTATAGTGCCCTTCTGTTAAAAAGAGAAAGGGAATGTTACTCACAACATATGCAAGCTAATGCTATGTACTAAGTATGTATGAAGATATCGAAGCATTAAGCTATAAATAATATCTAATGCATGCAGTAAAAATGTCTTGCAGAAAATCATACAAAGGTGCAGAATAACAGCATATTGTTGTAATGTAAAAATACGGTGCTAAATATTGCATTGTATAATCTTGCAGGAGAATGAAAAAAAAAGTTCAATTTTGAATTAATGACATCTACAGGATGTTAATAAAAAGGTAGAAGGAAATGTTGATAATAATAATAATAATAAAGATGATTTTATAACAGGACAGTGACCTTGTTTTCACATTCAACAAACTGGAAGCGAGATGGAAGTAGCTTGACTTAAATTAAATAAACCTTGATAGAAGTATGCAATAAAATAATTATTGACGCATTGACCGACTGAATCTGCAGGAGTAATCAGGAAGGAGCAACTGTTGAAATCGAAAATACCTCTTAATGAGGTAAAGCAAAGCATGTATGGCATTTGATGCCATAATACATAACAGCCAGGGAACTAAATGATTGAAGTGCAACAGACATAACAGTATTTCTATAGGTTTTTCTATTAAAAAACAGTAATACATTTAACTCGTGAAAAATCTTGTTGCACTTCAACTAATCTTAACAGACAAAAAACTGAAAGGGTATGGGACATCTGAGTAATTTTGGAAGCACAGCTAGTTTTTGTCGTGCAACCAGTCCATGTCCATTGTTACACGTCACTTACTTCCACGTTGCACCTGTTGCAGTGGAACCTTCGTTTATACTTTTGAATCCACCTCACTTCTACTCCAACCTCACTCTCAGTTTGTCCTTGGTGAAAACGTAGTCAAAATTCCTGTGCATTATTAAACTATGAGTACAAGAAGGATTCCAATGAAAATGTTAGAAAATTTCAACCAATTAAGGCTCTCGTACTCTGTGTTAAAACTATAAACCAGAATCTCCACACCTTGGACACACTAACATTTATGGAATAGTTTTTTCATTTGAATCCTCGTGCGGTGGACACAAGTGTCAACATTGTAGTATTACATTCAGCAAAATATTTGACAGTAACGTGAAAATCGACCAATATAAACGCATATCGAATAACATTAAATAGAGTAAAACGGGCAAAAACGAAAAATTCGAGAAACCAGAGAGAGACCCGTTACTTCAATGCTTAGTGCGCCGTGAAAGAAAACTTTGAGATACAGTATGCAACGAAAACACCTGATAACGTAGCAACTGAACTGTCATCGCGAGTATGATTCGATCGGACAAACGTAAAAACAAATATCGCAGTGAAGAATGATAGTTGAAGGTGCCGTTTAAATTCGAAGCGCGTTGCGAACTCGTTCGAAACAGTGTGCAGCACGGTGTACAACGACTATTGAAAAGGCAGCACATAATAACGCGACGACCTATGATGTCAAGACAATGTTGAAAGAACAATTAAAAGTGACAAAAAACGACGATAAGATGATAAGACGATCGAGCCCGGTCCTCACCTTCGTGCCTTTCGCGCTTGTGCTTTTTATGCTTCTTTACATAATAACGCGACGACCTATGATGTCAAGACAATGTTGAAAGAACAATTAAAAGTGACAAAAAACGACGATAAGACGATCGAGCCCGGTCCTCACCTTCGTGCCTTTCGCGCTTGTGCTTTTTATGCTTCTTCGAGCCCATGGTTTGCACGTTGGCCCACAGCCTGGTAGATTATTCTAACGATAAAACAGTAAACACTACGTTGTGAACCACCACGGAACGCGGTTTGTAAGTGTACCGCGCTCCGTTACGTGTATAGACAATACGACGGCGGCCATTGAAGACGTCACAGAACTCCAAGCCGTTATGGTGGATGCATGTCTTTCGTTTCCCCCGCCCGTTCGTTTATTCGCCAGCTGCACCGACATGGCGGCGCGTCTTTCAAAGAAGCGCGCGTTACGAATTCATCCGAAAAGAAATATATTATTCCCTATTTGCGTTAACATATCGATAGATCGAACGAAGAACATCGGAAAATTCTCTCCTCGCGAATTCTCTCCCAAGAATCGCTATTCTTCGTCGATATCAACAACTTACTTCGGCAAACTTGACACGTACCTGGATATTTTCAAATAGCCAAATCAAGTGCCTTTCAAATATCCAAATAATATTTCTCACGTTTCTATACTCGGATGAATATGAAATAAAATTCCTTTCTAACTTTCCACCGAGTAACTAAACTTGGTCTTTATCACTATACCGGCACCACGCACGCGAGGTCACTTCTTCCATGGATCCCGCCATAACACAACGCTCTGCATTTAACCGAGAAAGTAAAGCACTCGATACCCAACCTAAGAACACGATTCATCCTTAATCCCTGCAACTTGAAGTACGATGGGAAGAAATGCAACAAGGTAGCACGATAGTTTTATCGCAAATCGGATTTCGCGAGGCGAGCAATGGCATCCTGAATGCACAACGATCGCAACTAACGAGGTCGTATGTTTTGCCAGTCTGAAAAGGTTTTTTGCCAGACAGGGTGGAGGTTTCACGAGCGTCTACGTATGCCGACGAACGGGCGGGACATTGTGTATGGAGCTTTAAAGGCGAAAGGCGCTTCCTAACCTACAAAAGATGCTTGAAGTAGCAGCACTTACCGTGCACCGAGCAACGAAACACTCGACTGTATTCACAGGCACGCTTTACCGCACAACATTGTCCCACTAAACGAGCGAACACTATGCCGAGATTTTGATTGAAATTTCCAAGAAAACTTACCGCGACGTCGTAGGAGCCAAACGCGATGCAATTAAAGGGGCAACGATCAGCTGTTTCGGCTAAAACGCCGAGCAGAACCAACAGTGAGAGAGAAAGAGAAATGTGTGTTCCCTCGGTGGCTTGGAGGAAAAAAAAAAAATTCACACACACAGTCTGTGCAGATGTGCCGTGTTCCCCTACGTTCGACGATGTCTCGAACACTAAGGTACAAACCGACCAGACAATTCCTGTTTCTGCCTCCCTTCGAATCTCTCTTGTTTGATCGGGGAACACGTCTCGAGCCAAGGGCCACCCAATTTCAAGAGCAGAATTGTGCGAAAAGAAAAAACAAAAAATTCGCGACGTTCCCACTGTCTCTGTCTATCGTATCGTCACCAAAAAAAAAATATAAGAACACTCGAGACTGCAACACTGTTCACTTAATCATCAGGTTAAGGGTGCGTAACGCGTATTCGCTTGTTCGATTAATAGCCGTGCCATTCGAAACGTGTAATCGATAAACTGTCGTGGCACTCGAATCTACACACTTTTGGAAACGTGTCGCGAATGACGCAGGTATATACATGTATGCATATACAGGTGAAGCCGAACAAAAGGAACGAGCTCGACAATGGATTTGCATTATCAATGGATAGCGAAAATACGCGAAAAATCCAAGGACTTGACGCACGGATTCTGGCTCGCTTTAGCTTTTGCATTAAAGTGGCGCACTCCGGCCGGTGGATTTCCATGCATTTGAAATGCTAATACGATTTTTCTCCCGAGCGAAACGTCTCCGCGAGCCAAACGTAACCCAGCTTCTTCTCTCTCCTAACATTCGGCTGTTCGTCACGGACGAGTTCTACTCATATTTCTCAGCCATGCGCCGGGAACTTGAAACTCGTAAAACATTTTCTCGGTACGGTGAAACAAAAAAAGGCGAAATATATACCAAAGCGTGTGCACGTGCAAGCGTAGTCCAGCTTTAACGACGCCTCGTCCCTCTGTATTGGCCATTAGGAAGAGAGGACGCGTTCGCGTGGTCGAAAAAAGTCGTTCCCTCGTGTATATCGGCGGTTGGATAGCCTTTTTCGATCCGCCAGCGCTGTTATTACCTCCCGTTGGTAGTTCTAGCGAATTTCACGGACCCTCGATCGCGACTTGAGCAACCTTTAAAGACTACGCGGGGCTCTCTGTCGACGTCACCTTATTCTTTCTCTCTTTTTCTCTCTCTTTCTATCTCGAGGGGCGTTTATCGCGAGTTACACCTACGCCATCCTTAAAATACTACCAAATAGAGTGTAAGTCTGAGCGAGTAATTAAATTACAGTACACGATGAAAGGTTAGGCGAATTACATCGTAGAGATAAGAATCGGGTATTTTTTAGGTAAACAGCGGATTGTAATTCAGGAACGTGAATCTACTGATAACTATCGATGGAGTTGCATACTCGTTGGAAGAGTATCGGTGTTCGGTACATATATTTTGAACCCTTTCGAGAGGATACGCGAACCTAGTACGTGCAAATGGAATTTTCCCGAAAGAAAGGTTTCCGTTTCCTGCTGCCACCTAGAACAGGATACATGCAACCGACGAAGTTCCCCGATTACTCACCGCACTGTAGACGAAAATGTAGTAATTCGTACGTACACTGTTGCAACTGCGTTATCGCTGCGGAACAGCCTCGCGTAACCCTGAAATATGGGACACACATGGGTGCGTGCTGTGTGTATACGCGAAATGCATTCACGTGACCTGAAGCCACCGTTCACGAGTATCTGTCCACCTACAGTTTTCTGTGCTATAAATTTTTTTCAAGCTGTTATTCGTTTCTGCGATGTCACGATTTCAAAAAAAAAAAAGAAAAAAAAATTCTCGATGATCGATGCTCTATTTCTTTTTACTGTTGGATCACCTCGTAAGTTTGGCCGAAAGCGAAAACTGTTGGAATGAAAATCGAGGAAAATTCTATAGCGGCGATATAATTATCTTACAAAAAAAAAAAAAATAGAAAATTGTTGTGGAAGGAGAAGGCGCTTAGGTTTCTTTTCTCAAATTTAAGGATTCGTTGGAAATATCGATCTGAATCATAAAATTCCATTCGAACTTAATAAATTCGTTAATCTGAGAAATTTTTTCGACCGCCTTTTATTCATCTCTAAGATATCATAATTTCCCAAAAAAAATTCTTTCGTCGATCTCGATTGATGCTGCATTTCTTTTTATTATTGGATCACCCCATGAGTTCGCGCCGAAAGCGAAAAGTATTTTAATGAAAATCTAGAAAATAATGATCTTCAAAAAAAATAGAAAAACATTGTGGAACGAGAAGGCACTTACGTTTCTTCTCTCAAATTTAACTATTCCTTGGAAATATCGATCTAAATTATAAAATTCCACAGAAACTTAATTCTTTAATCTGAGAAATTTTTTCGACCGCCTTTTATTCATCTCTAAGATTTCATAATTTCCCCAAAAAAATTCTTCCGTCGATCTCGAACGATGCTCCACGTTAACGCTCGATAATCGCTATCGGTCAGATAAAAATCCAATAGGCAATTACTCGTCGCGAGCATTTCGTGGCGCACTTAAAGATTCCGCGATAATCAATACTCACGCGGCAATGTCCCTTTCCCCGTGATAAAAAGCACGGTTGCGTGGTCGTTGCGAGCGTATCAGATCATCGATCAGACAGAAAAGCGGAAGTGAGGTTGCTTCTATTTTCACGGCGGAGACGTTGACCGCGGGATCCTCTTTGTCCGAAAGCGCCGGGTGGACGGTGCCTCGAGGCGAAGAGATACGGTCCTGGAAAAAGCCGGTGCGATGCACGCACACGTGCTCTCGTGCATTGTCCGCGGCGACAACTCCGCGACACATTGTTGCGCGCACTTTGTCCAAAAGTTTCGAGAGCGCGTCGCAATTAACGAGATAAAGTGTCGTGTGTATCTGGTTTTGGTCCCTCGCGGCAGCGGAAGCTAGCAATTTCGTTTCTCTCCGTTAGGCTACGATAGAATTCATTTCGGTAATTTGCTCTTTCGCTGGAAATTATCAGAGGAGAGGGGATTGCTGGCGCGTGGCCAAGAAAGTTTCAACGGAGTTTCGAAAATAACATTTCTCTCGCTTTTCTTTGGGTTTACAGGAGGAAAATGAGAGTCACGATTAAGGGAAATCGTTGCGTTTAACTCGGTAAGCGAAGTGAAACGAGTTAACTTCATGTGTACCGGTATGAAATAACTGGTTAAACGTTTCACCGATTTCTGACGGAGTCTAAGAGAGATACACTTTTGATCGATAAATGATGATAGGTGAGGTGCTGGTGCTTTTTTAGAAACTTTTCAGTAGATCGTTGGGTTTACAGCTATGGATTACCATATACCTTCATCATTTTTACCACACTTTTTATCTGCATCGAAGTTAATCTCCCCAATTGCTCTTGGGGACTAAATACGCCTTTAACCTCCACGCCCTTAACCCTTCCATGACAACGCCACTTTCCCGCCAAACAATAAAACCTCCCTATCCAGGCAACTGTACTGCGTTGCGCAGAACTGATAGTATAACCTTCCTATGTAAAAGAAGAAAGAAATTCTACGTGAATCTTTCTTGTTTTAGTAGCTTAACCTCGAAAGTCCATTGATCACGAACCCTCTCTACCCAGAGAAATATACAGGGTGGTGCAGAACTTATTGATAACAGTTTTCCATGTGAACTTTCCTTTTTCCAGTAGCTTAATATCAATGTTCATAGAGCATTAACTACCCAGACAATTAAACAGTAAAAAAATTAATTGATAACAGTATTGTATCTTGCCATCTGAATTTTCCTTTTTCCAGTAGGTTAATATCAAAGTTCATAGAGCATTAACTACCCAGACAATTAAACAGTAAAAAAATTAATTGATAACAGTATTGTATCTTTCCATCTGAATTTTCCTTTTTCCAGTAGGTTAATGTCAAAGTTCATAGAGCATTAACTACCTAGACAATTAAACAGTAAAATATGGTATAATATCTTTCTACCTGAATCTTCCTTATTGCAGCTTAATATCAAAGTCCATAGAGCATTAACTACTCAGACAATTAAACAGTAAAAAAATTAATTGATAACAGTATTATATCTTTCCATCTGAATTTTCCTTTTTCCAGTAGGTTAATATCAAAGTTCATAGAGCATTAACTACCTAGACAATTAAACAGTAAAATATGGTATAATGTCTTTCTACCTGAATCTTCCTTATTGCAGCTTAATATCAAAGTCCATAGAGCATTAACTACTCAGACAATTAAACAGTAAAAAAATTAATTGATAACAGTATTATATCTTTCCATCTGAATTTTCCTTTTTCCAGTAGGTTAATATCAAAGTTCATAGAGCATTAACTGCCTAGACAATTAAACAGTAAAATACTGTATAATATCTTTCTACCTGAATCTTCCTTATTGCAGCTTAATATCAAAGTCCATAGAGCATTAACTACCCAGACAATTAAACAGTAAAAAAATAAATTGATAGCACAGTGTTATATCTTTCCATCTGAATCTTCCTTTTTCCAGTAGCTAATCATCAAAGTCCATAGAGCATAAATTACTCAGACAAATATACAGGGTGATACACAATTAATAGTAAAAAAAAAGAAATTGATAAGACAGTATAATATTTTCTCACATGAATCTTCCTCTTTCCACTGGCTTAATATGAAAAGTCCCATAGACCATAAACTAGTAAATTGATAATACAGTGTAATATCTTTCCACTTGAATCTTCCTCTTTACAGTATCCCAGCATCAGAAGTGCATACAACACTGGTTCACAAAAATGTCGACAATAATTTCCAACAGTTGGTAATCTCGTAATCTAACTCACCATTTTTCGCCTTAAAAAAAACCTATTCCAAATCGCTCACCCTATAGACCATTTTAATTTCATCCGCCCTTTCACTTTCCCCGCCCTGATCCAGCCGTCGCCGAGCCCAGCCCAAGGTCCAATGGCGGGCCATCTAGGGTAGTTCGGCGGTAGCTACGGTCCTGGGGCGAGCTCGCCGGTGCTGATACACGCACACGTGGGTGCCCCCGTCGCGACACAGCCATACTCAGCTTCTGCTTCGCATCACGGGGCCCCCTAGCGTTACAGGCGTGCACACACGCGTGTCTATCATATATATAAAACGGCGGATCGGTCCGTGGCCACGAGTTAGTAATACGTCTGGTGTGATCGTGGCGGTGCACGGTGTCGCCGTTCGAAAAGAAAAACGCAACGCGGTCGTTGCTCACGTGTAACGTCACCCGCGAACAGATAGGCAGACAGACAGACAGGTATATAGGTCCCAGCGTTTGGGTTAAGCCCCGCGATCGTCACACGCAAACGACCAACGTTCTGTTATCGCGTTCAGCACGCGCTTCAACGCTGCTGCTGGCGACACGAGACGCGGCCATAGCGTGTACACGCGATAAACAGAGATCCCAGTTTTTGCGAGAGAGGAGAGAGAGAGCTTTAAACGAGCGGGGACACGCACCGTGGGTTGCCTACGATAGGCCAAACGTGCGTTTCTTTCTTTTCCCTCGTTGTGTATATCGGTTCCGCTCGTTCAGTACAGTTGGCTCGTTGCTTCTCCCTCCCTATTCCCACTGTTCGCCGTCTCTGTCTGCCTGTCTGGCCGTCCGTCTGTTCCTCGTGGTGTGTTGTCAGCGGTACACAGTCACAGCGCGGCCGGCAGAAGCCTGTAACATCGCACCGGCGAATGGAGAACGCGTTCGCCAATCGGACGAAGCGAAAGTGCCATTGTTTGGATATTTATCGGTACTACTCCTTGGCGGATTCTTCTCTGCGCCGTTCTTTCCACGCGCCTTCGAGGATTATCGGCGCGAGGATTCGGCGAGGAGGTAGCGACAGTTGTTTCGGGAGAGTGCGAGAGGTTTCCTTCGGTGGTGTTTCGGCGGTGAGAGACGAGGAGAATGGAACGCTTCAGAGTCACGCCGGCCAATAGTACGTCGCAGTACGCGGCGCAACAGCAACAATCGCTGGACTACGGTGAGTGGTTGTTTTTACTGCGTGGTTTGTTTGGTTTGGTGTGTATGAACGTGGCGCGAGGGTGATCGGCAAAATTTCTTCGGCAGGATGTTGGTATTGCAGATGACTTTTTCCTGATTTTTCATTATTATTCCAATTGGCAAATGTTCTCCGGCAGGATATACATATTTTTGATCCTTTGTGTAAGAGAAAATGTGTCAGGATAACGGTGGTGAGCGGTTGAATAAGATATAAACGTGGGCGGTTAAACAGAGTGAATGCTTGTATTTCGAACTATACTGTACGAGTGCTGATACAATTCTATCTTTCCTGAAAAACCTAGTCAAGAGGACCCCCTTGACAATATGGCCTTTCTTAGCCTTGAGGCAGAACTATCCCTAGGAGGGGGAAACGCAGCAGAAGACTGCACATGGCCCACTCAAGCCTTCGCTTTTTGGACTTTTCTAACATTTGTTTACCGTAGATTACTTTTTCCTGATTTTTCATTATTATTCCAATTGGCAAATGTTCTCCGGCAAAAGGATATTCACGATATTCGTGACTTTTAATTATTATTCCAATGAATTTGTAGGAGGACATTTAATTCCTTGTTTTTCATAGACGATATTTAATTATTGTCGCATCGAGTATGTTCCATTTTGGATAACAGTTTCATCGGTTATCCCTGGTTTACTTTTTATTTCGCAAACGATGTGCACCAGGGAGTCAGGTTTCATAATAAGCTCCAGAAGCAACAAATGAGGCAGCAGCAGCAGCGAGCGCGCCATTTAACCACCCCAAGAATCGTCGGTCAAGGTTTCCTCGAGTAGAGTTTTCTCTAATCGCGATTACGTTAACTGGTTACAGTATTACAGCGACACGTAATAGTAAGCTTGCATAAAGGAAGGGGCCGTTTTCACTCTTAACGCGGTTGGACGTGCGCGTTGAAACTCTCAGGCACACGAATTAAGGGTTTTCCCGTCAAGGCCGATCGATCCTCGCAAAGGCCCGCCGCCAGAAAGCGTTATAATAAGCTTTCGAACACCACCAGTGCGACTGAATTAATCAATTCGATCGTTTCTTCTCTTTCT
>NW_017100262.1:1858398-1869959 GCF_001263275.1 Habropoda laboriosa
CTCGATAGAAAAGAATGTTAACGACATTTTTTGTCCGCCAATTGAATTCTGGCTGTCGAACAGATTTGTTATCTGTCTCGTAAGATCGATATCTTTGTTGCTTTCGCTCTGTTGTTAATCGAATCAACGAGAGTAATCCGGCGAATTACACGAGATTTGCGTGTCTGATAAACATTGCTTTTGGATCAGATCGAATTAGGAACATTTCGTGCAAATTGTCACATTTTTAGTTAAATCTCTTAGCGTAAGGAGCGCATATATTTTTAACAGATAACATAGAATTGTTTATGCTAACTTTGGCGAAGTAATGTAACTAAAATCGTACGAAACTTCCTGTACGAATATAGGAAACGACTTTTCCAGGAAGAATTGCAAAGTGGATCCCTCGATACGATATCTGTAATCTGATTTGTCATTTACAAACCGAACCCCCCCGTTTCTAGGAATCGTAATCTCAGTGTAAACCATTCGGAAACCTGATCAACTCGTAAACCAACGAAATTCAATCTCCAATGTCATAAGGTGCCACGATAATTCATGCAACGAGAAGCCGTCGGAATATGCGCATTGTCCTTTATCTAAATTACAGTTCTACGAGATTTCGGATGCATGTAATTAAAATAAGGGGAAAAGGACTATACGACCTTACCTGGCGGGTCAGTTTCCTCCAAGACACTTTTCCAAGGAAACTACGCAGTTTCGTCCTTGGCATTCGTACCTTAAACCTAATTCTCGGTCTAAACACGCGTGGGTCAACGCTGAAATCGCACAATAGGCGCCTTTTTCTCTGCAGTAAAATGAAAATTCCCAAAAGATTCTCTGCGATGAAAAAGAAAATTTCTAAAAGATTCTCTGCGATAAAATAAAAATTCCCAAACGATTCTCTGCGATAAAGAATAAAATTCCAAAAAGATTCTCTGCGATAAAGAAGAAAATTCCCAAACGATTCTCTGCGATAAAGAAGAAAATTCCAAAAGATTCTCTGTGATAAAATAAAAATTCCAAAAAGATTCTCTGCGATAAAGAAGAAAATTCCAAAAGATTCTCTGCGATAAAATAAAAATTCCCAAACGATTCTCTGCGATAAAGAAGAAAATTCCCGAACGATACTCTGCGATAAAGAAGAAAATTTCCAAAAGATTCTCTACGATAAAGAAGAAAATTCCCAAACGATTCTCTGCGATAAAGAAGAAAATTCCAAAAAGATTCTCTGCGATAAAGAAGAAAATTCCAAAAAGATTCTCTGCGATAAAGAAGAAAATTCCAAAAAGATTCTCTGCGATAAAGAAGAAAATTCCAAAAAGATTCTCTGCGATAAAGAAGAAAATTCCAAAAAGGTTCTCTGCGATAAAGAAGAAAATTCCCAAACGATTCTCCGCAATAGAAAAGAAAACTCCAAACGATTCTCTGTCGAGTCAAGAAACACGAGGAGATTTGCTCGCGAACATTCTTCCAGGTGCAAGAATTCTTCCGTCCGGAAGAATCGTTTCTGTCCTCGTCGATCGAGGAATCGTTGAATAGCGGAGGAAATTCAGAGCGACTTGGACGGTGGTAATCGACGATACGCACGTTCCATCGCAACGTAACACCGATATGCGTCGGAGGAAACGGGTCCGTTTCAGCGTGGCGTTGTGACGCGTGGAACGCGGCATCACGCTATCTGAAAGCGGCGGTCCGATGGTGGAGGAGTCTTGTTACCGATTCTCAGACGTTTTCACGTTGACGCGATGACCTTTGCGGCTTCGTCTCGTTTACCTGTCGCCTCGGATACCTGCCGTTGTCCGGCTTTTCCGGGCTTGTTGTTTGTGCAGAATCGCGGTTCGCCGCCGCGTCGTGCGTCTTCTCGTCTATCGATCGGTTAGCCGCGTAATAACGCTTCTAAAGCAGGTTTCGTGAGTCAGCGTCACGCTCCAGACCGATTGTTGTTTCTAAACTTGATCGCCTGCAACACCAGGACCTTGGCTCTCTCTTTCTCTCTTTTTCTCTCTCTCTCTTTCTCTCTCTAGTGCTGCTGCTGCTCTCCGTCTATTTTCGTTCGGCTGTTCCAAAGGCGTGGCGAGGTTAACCGATATCCGAGGATCGTGGACGATTAGCATAAGAAATTGAACGTTTGATCGAGGGCTAAAACGGGGATCTCTAGCAATGCGGTCATCCTTGATCTGAATTAGACACGAAGTCTCTTCAGAAACGTGGTAAAGTCTACAGGGTGTGTTCTGTGTTTGTTAGTCGCGTCGGAGAGAATCGAAAATCGTGAGATTTTTTATCGAGAACCGTGACAATTCTTGGGTCGCTGGCAATGCAGTCACTCTTTTTCTGAATTAGACTCGAAATCTCTCCACAAACGTGGTAAAGTCTACAGGGTGTGTTCTGTGTTTCTTAGTCGCTTCGGGGAGAATCCAAAATCGTGAGATTTTTATTCTTTTTCTCAAGAACCATGACAATTCCTGGATCTCCAGCAATGCAGTCACTCTTTTTCTGAATTAGACACGAAATCTCTCCAGAAACACGATCAACTCTAGAGAGTTACTCCTTTTCTTTTATTCGCATCAGAGGGAATCCAAAATCGTGAAATTTGTCATTTTCCTGTCGTCAACCCTTTCAGCGATAATACCACTAAACAAAGCTACGATACCAACGTTATTTCTTAACAAATACTCAGAGAGAAGAAGATCCTCTCCAAAAAAAAAACTCTGACAAAAGAAAGCAGCTTGTTGCTACCACCCTTCTTTCTATCCCTGAGTCCCCAAAACAAAAACAAGAGTCCATAAAGAGTACACATAAACACGTTCACAGCGCATAATAAGCAACTTCTTGAAACCTGACGTGCGTACCGTTGAGAGGGTTGAAACGTTTCTTTTATTCATCCCCGGAGATGTCTCACTTATCGGTCGCTCGTAATTCCTGAATACTTCGTCGCGAGATGTTAAACCGTTTCAAATTGGCTATACCGAAGCAGTAATAGACATAAAAATTTGACGAAGTAGAGAATAATAATAGGAGTGTAAAGTGGCTGGGCGAAATGGTTTCAAGTCGAGCGATATTCAGAGCGCCTAAAATAAAGTATCGATGTAGCGGCTGCAATTGTCAAGGTCGGCCACCTTGGTCCCAGCCGAACCACCGCGATTTCATTATCGGGTCAGTGCTTCTCAAATGAACCAACGAAAAATCATTCTTGTCAAGCTGTAGAAGAAGAAGAAGCCTCGCGTTACATAAAATCTCTTCGATTTCGAGTTTAATCGCTCGCCTCGTGTCACCGGCCTACCGAACTCCGACGCCTTCAGACAAATTGGAGTTACGCAATCCCCGTGAAGTCTGCAGTGATAACGAGCGAGTTGCGTAATTGTTAATACCTGCTGCTCCTTCGACGTAACGCTCAAGTTCCTCGTGCTGATTAAAAGTGGATTACTTAACGAGAGTCGTTCAGTTTGATTATTAGAAGTCGCGTCCAACTTGCTTCACGGATGTATCAACTTGCCTGGTAGTTGGGGAAATTGATACGGTTCGAGCTCGATCGAATTAGGGTCTTTTCACGTTTTCACTTGGAACTTACGGAGAGGAAGATCCAAAGTGTACAGGGTGGACCATGTGAAACCGAAGAGGTCAGTTTTGTTTCACACTCGAGTGTAACATTTTAGAGTTCAAGGTCGTGGTATTATACTGCCACAATATACAGTAGAAAAAAGTATTTTTTCCTTTGAGACCGTTTAAATTGCATACAGAGATCTTCTCGCACCGCCATAGCTAGCTAATTAAGAAGCTCGCTCTGTACTTTTTAGTCGTAATTAAGTAATTACCTCGATGAAAGAAAAGGTACCAACCTACGTTTTCCAACCTACTCTCTGATCCCCGGGTATAATTGAAAGTTATCCTCTAACGAGCGATACAGAGAAGCTTGCAGAATTACCGCGACCGTTACACCAGAACCTTCTTATTACCTCCCTCGTGCTCTCCCACTTTCCTGACGTTACGCGTAAAACACCGGGCGTAACGCCGCAATCTCCAACCCCCGGCGAGTATCGCGAAAGGGTAGGGTAGTTGTTTCCGCGTTGAAAAAGAGTAGCGGTTCCCGTATGAGAACCACTCTCTTAGTCCCTCTAGCAGCTCGAAGGCTGAAGTTCGTCGACGAGAAACCCAACGGTTTAGGGCGGGGTGAAAGCGGCAGCTGCATCCCTGCTACAAAAGCCGAGGTAGGCAGCCGTGGGGTCGATAATCATGCAACCCCACTCTCTCTCTCTCTCTCTTTCTCTCTCTTTACACGTTGTATTTCGCCGCACAGTCTGCGATCCGTGCACGTGCTGGACTTGTGCATCAACCCCTCTCTCCTATCCTTCGATCAACCCTTTCCCTCTTCGTTTTCATCCCCCTTTTACTCGCCTCCTACGTTGTCGCACGTCGACAAACCTCACGGTTAGATGGCGTGAAGAACTACGCGTGACGCCATCCACCGTAACGAGCTTGTTAATCTCGGCGACGTGCGTTTGCTTATTAACCTTTAATCAAGGCTACACGGTGAACACGGCTCTTCGGGACCCGGTGGTTTTAATTAGCCGGAGGAATTTTATTTCGAGAGGATGGTATGTGGGTGTTTGTCGGAAGTGTAGAGTCGGTGGAAGAGATTTAGCGAGATGGGACATCGTCGATTGGGTAGATTGATAAATGTGACATTTGAGAAACGTTTCAGTTCAGTTGGGTCGTAATTTTCGTCAAAAGTAGGAAACCAGAAATGTTTCCGCGGTTTCGGAGGAAACGTATAGTCGGTGGAAGCGAAATACCGAGGTGATAAATCTGTCAGGCGTCAGAAACGTTTCAATTCAGTTGTACAATATTTCTTTGGTTTCGGAGGAAATGTATAGTCGGTGGAAGCGATAAAAATCTGTCAAGCGACAAAGTATGGTTGATGGAAGAAATTTAGCGAGATGGTAACATCGTCGATTGGATGGACAAATAAATGCGACACTTGAAGAACATTTCAATTCAGTTGTGCCGCAATTGTCGCCAAAAGTAGGAAACCAGAAATGTTTCCGCGGTTTCGGAGGAAACGTATAGCCGGTGGAAGCGATAAAAACCTGCTAAGCGACAAAGTACAGTTGATAGAAGAAATATATCAGTCAGGAGTCAAAGTTTTTACGTTGGAGAATTAACCAGAGAAGATAAGGTCTCGAAGTATGTCTTAGCTCTAATTCAGTCTTAATTGAAAAGTGAAAAATGCTACTACTTTGCTATATTTCTTCGACCGACTGTGCATACACGATTTTGATGGGGTGATTTGTCGTCGGGGAGTTCTTCGAGCTCTCGCTATAGTGATGCTGCGTTTTACAGCCAGATTACATCGTGACGTTGCGTGTTCTGTGCATTACACGTGATGGACGGTGTCTTTTCGCATTCGTTCGCAGGTTTACCGAGCAGACAGTATCTTGATTTGCCTGGAGTCTGGTGTGCGCATCTCTGGAAACACGGACAATGTTCCTTCTTTTCTAGAAGAGTAGTAGATTTATCAACCCTTTCGCATCTATGAAGGAATTTTTACCCATTCCACTCTTTCGACGAGATATCTCCTTTTTCACTGGGACGCAAAGTATCTCTTCCGAAGAATGGAGCACGCAAAAATTTGTCCGCGAGATATTTCATCCGCGAATTGGACGAAATATACTCGGAATTTTGACTTAAAAAGTAGCGCAAATTTTGCTCTATCTTCTGATTCTTCAGAAATTTACGGCTTTTTATTATTCAGGGGAAGCGTTGGTTCGGATATTTATCTCCATACGAGCCGGAGAAACTAATCGAGGGAAATGTACATTGTCGTAAGATAGTAGGAAATAAGATTGAGATTATGTCGGGACATTTATCACTGGAACATGGAACGTGGCTGGCTCGTTCCTCTGGTAGCCGTGTCGCGGCGTAAATAGAAGCAGTTTCGCGCAATATATCGTGCCCTTTGTGGAGGTGTCATGCGAGAGACGTGGCGCCCCCAGACAGGCGAAACTAGAGCGGCTAGCTTTAGGCAGGGTAGAGACCCTTTCTTCACCGCAGTTACTGTTAGTCTACCTGGCCCAAAGAACAATGCCATTCAGATCCCCCTTTGTGAAATAATTCTCCTCTGGGGAAACCGTACGATTTTCATTAATTAAGTCTAAACTTTCCTTCTATCGCGTAACGTGAATTCTAGAAAAAGATTGCTCAAATAAATCTTCACCACGAACACGCAGTTCTGCGATTAATGTGAAAAGCAACCGTGTCTCTCTTTCCTAACGAATTTTGTCTCTAATTCTTCCAACCTTTTGCAGTTTAAAAAAAATTCCCGAAATAAAATTTATCACGAGCAGAAAGCTCAGGGATTTTTTTAACGAATTTTAATTTCAGTTCTTTATTCCAAGCTTTTACAATTTTGAAAAATTCTCCAAGTAAATTTAGAAAATTATCAATTTTCTCAAATTCTCGAAATAAATTTAGACAATTTTAACGAGTTGAATGAAATTGATTCGATCAGATGTACAGTTGATCGAGCGCATAATTATTATTCAGAAACACCCTGGTACACGCGTTTCGAACCTCACCTCAACGCAACGTAGTCGGTGTTAATTAATTAATTCGAACTTTGTCCGTACTCGGGCAACCGTGTAGATTAGAACGCATTGCTCCTAGTTTAATCCTACGTGTTTACACTTTGTTACGTTCCACCCCTTGTCACAATTTCCACCGCAACCTTCCACCCACTTTTATTTCGCCGTTCAATTAAACACCGTCACCCTTTCTACAAACGGTAGGAATTTTTACAAATTATTCAGAACGTTTGTGCAACACTTTCCACACCACCTGACAATTTCCACTGCCACGTTCCGCCTACTTTTACTGCACCGTTTAATTAAACACCGTCAACCCTCGTACGAGTAAAGCAGAATTAAAGAAAACTGATCATTCAGAATATTTCTTTCTTAGAAAAAAAGCAGAAAAAAAAACTTGAGACTTTCTATTTGTTGCGTCCCGCACACCGTGTATTCTCGTATGGAATACGGCGAGGTTGTAAGACCCGTCTCAGAATGCTTCTGCCGTTGCTATAGGGACGCTGACCGTTGTGAAATTAATCACTTCGGCCTGGTTATAGGTGTACCGAGTTACACTTGTCTGCCCTTTACTGAAATCTTTATTTCCTACTGTATGAGTGAAACTGCCTGATGTGAATATGGTTGACTTGTGACTCGTGGTGGATGAATTGTGACTCCCCTCGGAATCGAATGTCCCTCTCCCTGGACGCGGATGACTGCAAGACGCGGGTGACATGGGAATGCATGTGATTGGCCAAGAAAATGAGGTGGAAATGGTTCTGGTGAGGTAATTGGCAGAAGGGGCGAAAATCGGGGTTTTTCTTAAAAAACCGTTGCCGGTTCGTCTGCCCGTCGATGGTCGCCCATTGTTCCGCGGCGGTCCTCTGATGTCGGGCTGTCCAAAGGACGCGGCTCGACACTATTAATTATTTAAAAAAAAGTAATACAAAGAATTGCAGAGGAATTGTCTCCGCGTATTTAGAACACAGACGCTCCCTCGAAGAAAGTTGAACATCCATTGGTCGATCGCTCGAAGACGTCTTTTATCCGAAAAGGAAACGGTGCCACGGTGCAAACAAAGCTTTCCAGCGGTTCCCAGGCGCAGAATTTCACGGACTGTTTGACGAAAGGTCTCTCGAGGTGTCTTACAACTTTCTTAAAGTATAGAGAGCAGACGGTTGCCCGGGGCGGTGGTCTCGTACGCGATTAACAGCCTCACCCTCCGTCCAACGGTGAAGAAGAAGAAAAGAAGAAGAGATGAGAAAAAGGGGGGGACGAAGGTGGCGGTGGCGGCTTGGTTCGGGGTGGTGAACTAACAAGAAAGCTCTCTCCTCGCTGCGGCTGTATAAATGAGACACGTTTTAACAGACCTTTCGCTTTCAGATCGCGGGATGGCATTGTGTATGGAACCGTGGTTCCATGTGAATGCATTATGCATACACATCTTTCCAGGCGACGTATGACGTGGCGCGTGTATTACAGGGACGTGGTACAGACGTTTCACAAGCAATGGCAGAGTGCCAGGCATCCCACCAACCGACCAGTTCCTCTATCCCACTGTGTGTTTATCAACAGAGAATTATGCTAACGCCGCGCCCGTCCACCACCGTGCTTTCGCGGACGTCGAGACGCGGGCATTCCACCTGTGTGGAAATTATTTTCAGATGTTCAACCCTGTGCTGAATCGCCGTACACTGTCCCTTTTCAAGACGTTTAACCGCTGCTTGGAATATTCAGTATTGTTATTTTTACTCCTCGTTGTTCGGAGAAGTAGAGCTTAGGGGAAAGGAGATTTTCTTTGGACAAATTTTTTTGTCGGTTTAACGAGCGTGGTTTTTAAACCGAGGACCAGGAGAGGCTTTGCGTTAAGCTTGAGGTGTTTTAGAAATTGTGGCGGTAAAGGGTTACACCATCTCAACATATTTGTACATGTCGTTTGGAACTGACTCTAATTTTTTTTGGCGTGAGTTGTTGGGGTGGGTGTTCTTTTTCTGTTGATCAGTTAATGAGATGGATGTGGAATTGTTAAAATTACTGGCAGTTAAGGGGTGGTACCTTTGAATTATCGAAATGTTTAATTATTCACATACAGAACTTACATCGACAAAGTAAATAAAATGAAATAAAGACACTTGATTATTGAAATTTCTGTTTATTCATATGCAGAACTTACATTGACAAATGAATGAAAATAAAACAAAGACAATATTGACAAAGTAAATGAAGCAGTCTGACATAACATCTCATCATTCTCCTCGTTATTTTTTATACAAAGAAATTGTCCATTGATAAATGAATTAAAATAAAATAGATACCTAATTATTCGCGTACACAACTTACATTTTTCGTCTAACTTTTTATTTTCTACACATTAAATATATTAGGTTGTCCGGAAAGTTCCTTTCGTAATTTAAACCATCGTATCTCTGTTTCTAATTGACATAGTAACAAAAATTAAACGGTACTTTCCTCGACAGTTAAAGGTGAATCCAACGCACTGCTCAAATTCTTTGTAAGATGAACAGGGATGGACATAAGTCTAACTGTGTTCTCTGCATTGGAGCGAGGTTGTTGAATTTTTCGTGGCAACGCTCTACCGCAGAAAATATAGTTCGCTTTAGGAGAAATTGTAGGGGTACATCGAATTTATCTTCACATAACGAGTAAAATACCTTTTGGTTTTTGTCGTTATCTCAATTAGAAACAGAGATACGTCAGTTTGAATTCTTCCGACATTTCGTTACGAACTTTCCAAACCACCCGGTATGTACTTCCTCATTCACCTTATGAATAATTTGAGGAGTGCGTTGGGTTCGTCTTCAAATAACGAGTAAAATACCTTTTGGTTTTTGTCGCTATCTGAATTAGAAATAGAGATACGTCAGTTTGAATTTTTTCTGAAATTACGAAACGAACTTTCCGGACAACCTAATAATTACTTATTTTCTATACGAAGAAATTTTTTAAAGATATTTCCATGAAAATACACAGTCGCCGCAAGCACACGTGGGTAAATATAGCGTGGACGAAATACCGCCGGTGATTTCCAGGTAACCCAATTAAGCCCGTATTAATAGCCTCCAGGCTAACGAAAACCGAAAGAAGCTACAAATAACTTTTTATTTTCTACACATTAAATGTAATTACTTATTTTCTATACGAAGAAATTTTTTAAAGATATTTCCATGAAAATACACAGTCGCCGCAAGCACACGTGGGTAAATATAGCGTGGACGAAATACCGCCGGTGATTTCCAGGTAACCCAATTAAGCCCGTATTAATAGCCTCCAGGCTAACGAAAACCGAAAGAAGCTACAACATCCTAGGTTCTCCCCAAAATAACGTCTTCAGTCCCTTACTTTACAGCCCCAGTTCCACCCAAGTTTTACTCTCCGCCACAATCGAACCTTACAGAATACAATTTCAACCTACCCAACGTAAAATTTCAAGATTTACAGCTTTCTAAAAGTAGAACTCGCGGGACGTTTGCATCGAAGTACGTACTTCGCGCGGCGTGTGTCGCGTAGCGAACTTCCCGCGCGAGAAAGACAAACCTCCATATTCGCAGAAGCAAGGGAGCTCCGCGCGGAGCGTTGAAATCTCGAGTTGCGAGCTTACGCGGAACGCGAGGAGGCCTTTTCCACCGCGAAATCCGGCGTTCGTTTATTTAGTCGCGAGCGCGCGAGAGATTATTTCGGGAAACCCGATGGGAAGTTGGCGCGAGTGCCTCGTTCTATCCGAACGTTTTCCCTTTGTCCGTGCCGCGTGCAGGCTCCAGACTTGGCGTGGAATTTTCAAAAGCGCGATACACTTGTGTCCCTCTCTCTCCCCCTTTCGAAACAGCCCGGGTAGATCTGGGTTGGCCTCGTTCGGAGAAAGAGAGATCGCGGGCGGAAAACTTTCGCGCCTCGCTGAACTTCGTCGATGGAAAAATTCGAGTGCTTCCGTGTTGCGTCAACCCGAGCGTTATTTAAAGAAACACATCGGTGTGAAACCGTGAAGCGCCTTTTCTCCGTCGTTTCTTTCAAATTCGCGAGAATTTCGCGCCATTTTTGCTTCTACCCTTTCGCACCCTTTTTCGTACTTTCAGCGATCGCGAGTCGAATGTAAACGACACTGATCTCTTTTTTCGCTCGTTTCAGCCCTCAGTCGCCCTTTCGTCTCTCTCTTCCATTTCCTTCTCTCTGGTTCCTTCGTGTTTCTATTAAATTTCAAAGGATATCGAGTTCATATCTCAGGAAAAATCGTTCCATCGATCGCTCAATTCTGCCCGAAGGATAATATTGAAAAAACGTTTGAACGTTTGATGATTTCTCGCGATATTCGGTTGATTTTAGCGCGGCGATGAAAGGCGACAGCTGCGACTACGCACTCTCCGCGCTTCTCATATAGGTATCTCCGCGAGGCGGATATATTTTTAAGCTTATCTTACGGCCGGCGATAGACGCGGCTGGAACGGGACAAAAGCGGCCGTGGCCACGCCAGTTGGCGTAATTCAGATATTAATACACGACCGTCTGCCTCTCTGGACACAGGCCTGGGCTGTTTCTCCTCGAGAATTCGTGACGTATCCACGGGAATAAATGTCAATTGACATGCGGGGTCCTCGGTGGAACGATCTTTCCCACAGCTATCCGCTTCGCGGAACGTCCAAGCCGCCTAACTCGGAAGATTCATGAATGAAACGGCACGCGTTCCTCTTCGAATTTACCCACGAAATATAGCCGAGTACCGTTTCGTTTAGTTTCGATTAAACGTCATCTCGATGTCGAGTTTCAATGGGGCTACTTGCGTCGCCAACTGTTCCACCGAATTAACGCGTCTTCCATTCAAATGGAACGAAAGTGATTTCTGTGACGTTTTTAATGCGCCGTCGAGTGCGAAAGTCAAGTTTCTCCATTTGCAAGGCTCCAACACTTGAATGCAAATGTTGCAGTCAGTCTGCGTTCGATATTCCTGATAGTTTTGCTCCTAGTTTGAAGAATAAGAATAGACGTACACTTCCCGCCAAAAGTTTC
>NW_017100262.1:1869995-1871601 GCF_001263275.1 Habropoda laboriosa
CAATTTTAAAGATCTTTTAATCATTCTTTTGTCACTTCAATCGATCGAAATGAGATCTAAATTGGCAGGAGATCCCACAATTGAAGAAAATCTCGATAAGATACGAAAAGAAGGACGTCTTTAGATCGAGTAGCTTCCGAGATAAAGCTTGGTTTACGCGACGAAAACAATGGAGAAGGATATTTTTCTCGTAAATCGAGCAAGAATCGTTTCGAAGCA
The DNA here is from genome assembly GCF_001263275.1 of Habropoda laboriosa. Taxonomy (NCBI): domain Eukaryota; kingdom Metazoa; phylum Arthropoda; class Insecta; order Hymenoptera; family Apidae; genus Habropoda; species Habropoda laboriosa. The sequence continues at coordinate 1,870,215 of NW_017100262.1, forward strand.
CAGATTCTCACGAGAAAATTCCTCACAATGTTGCGCAGCGCGGACGTCAGAGAGCGTCTTGCATAAGTCTCGCACACGCCGTTCGAAGCATTTTCGAAGACCTATCGGTGTTCAGAGGGTCGCAAACTCTGGAAACTCGGTGTCCATTGATCCCTGACTTTTCAATTAATCGTTCTGCTCTTGACCACCCGCGTAACCGTGGAAGGCGGCTCGCTTTGAAGCCACGCTGCTCTTCCACGATCGATTTATTTCCAGGCGGGACAAACGAACGTGGGAAACGCGAATAGATTCTTCGTGGAAAACCTCAAACAACAATTCTCTCCTCTTTGAAAACAGCCTTAACAGAAATTCTCGCCTGGAGATGTATAAACGAACGCGTGAAAATAGCTTTCGTCCAAGTATTCCTGCCTTCGTTCCCCGCATCTCTGTTTTTCCTTCTATTTTCTGCACCCACTCGATCAACTGTAAGACGAAAATGTGCACAGATCTGTGGTGAAGAAAACGACGAGTCTAAATTTCCAATGCACAGGCAGATTGTCGCATTCCATTCGATGGTAATCATCGTCGAATGACGAATGCTCGGCGCGTTCAGCCGAGATGTGCGCGCTGTCACTGTCTCGATCCGTGATATCGACGTTCGATGATGAAGATTTAAGCGTTCTCCATGCGGTCTCATCGGCGTTCGCGGTTTATTATTTAGCGAGAAAATTTCTCGTGCTTGCGTAAGACGTTGTCGAAGAGAACCGAGGAAGACGGGAGTAAAGGACGTCGGTGTGGAGTAAAGAAGTGCAGAGCGCGCAACATACGCAACACCCAAGCAAGCAAGCGCTAACAATTATTTTATTATTGGCCCAATTACGCCGTTATTGTTTTCACACACGCGCGACGTATCACTTAAAGCGGTTTGCGGCGGCTTCTACAATCGTCAGGGTGATTCAACCGGCTGGATTTTTGCGTTCCCTTGCGTTCGGTCGCTCATTGTCGCCGGCCATCGCGGCCAGATGCTGCCGCCAGCGAAATTTCCACTCGACAGTTTTAACATTCTTTTGGGAAACGAGGGAAGCCCGAAGACGGGGGAAATTTTCTGCGGCTCCTTTATTTCAGAGGATCTCGTTTATTTGGAACTTTCATCCGTCAGAGTGAGAGCTGGATTTTTAGGGAATTTCGGAGGAACTAAGGTGATTGTGCTTTGGGAGAAATTAACGTGAGTGTGCTTTGGGAATTTTTATTGCTAAGAAATTTGGGAGAAATTAACTTAGGTGTACTTTTCGAAAATTTTGCAAAATTACTCAGATCGCAATTTTTGATAAACAAACAAAGCTCCACGAACAACAGACTTTCTAAAAATCGATCTCCCCGCTCTATCCTCTGAAATTCGAGGAAAAAT
>NW_017100262.1:1871633-1877886 GCF_001263275.1 Habropoda laboriosa
GGTGTTCAAAGGATTTTTCTTGTATTCCTCTGGTCGCTTTACCGCGAATATATCCCGGGCATTATACGCAAAGCAAACTTGGAAATCCCGACTACGATATTGCTTCCGTATCCAAAAGCAATTTCGACTTTAGTCCCCGGGAGGGCTTTCAGTTCCTTTTCCGGTGCAGCAGACGGTGAAACATACCCTCTGTGTCTCCTCATTTTCCTCAGTAACGTTACGCGTCCAAAATTGAAGATTTAATCAAAGAGCAACACAGTAAAAAAGAAACAAATGACCAATAATCCAATATGTACGATTAAAAACGACTTCTTCGACGACAGAAAAGGGAAGAAGAAAAAGAAGTTACAGGCTCATCTTGGCGAGTGCACGTCAAGATCCGCGAGGGGGAAAAAGGGCTCTGCGACCCATTTTTCCTCTTTCAAATATCCGCTAGGAAACGGGCCGGAACACGTACACACGTTTACGCCGCGGTTTCAATATTCATCAGTATCCGCCCAAGTTTCGTACGCTTTGCCAGACCAACCTCCCCTTCTGTGTTCCGCCAACCCTCCACTTCCTCGAATCGCTTCCATCTGACACACCTGAAACTCACGGAAAAGCCAGGCCCAATTCGATTCCCGTGTTACTCCGTGTCGCCCTGATTCTCCAAGTTACCAACAGCTTATCCTTCGCGGAAAGATGGAGGGGAGTTTATGACGCGAGCGGAGATAGCGACGAGGTGAATTTTTCGGAACTTGATGTACGAGCTTCGATCATTTTTGGATCGGGGGTCTTCTTTGGTTTGGTGAGATTCTTCCCTTGTAGGACTGTTGGAACTTTCCGATGATGAGGCGGATTTGAGAATTTCGTGGGAAATTAGAGGTTCAGTTTTGTACTACCTTAAAAAATACGACAATTTTTTGTGACGAATTAAATGCCTGTTACGTTCGTTGGGAATCTGTGAAAAATCAACGGTTGTAGCCAGGAATACATAATTTTCCAGCGTACAATAATTTTTAGAAAAATGTTGAAAGTTTAAATGGATCTTTTATTACTCAGATCTACAAAAACGAAGCATAATGCTAATTGATCCTTGCAGTACCGTTGTGAATCGATAAATGGCCCCGAACTTTTGACCACGGCAGTGTATACAACTCAAAACACATTTTTTCAAACTGTTACTAAATTTGTCCCAGCATCCAAATCCGTAAAAGCAGAAAATTCCAATATTTGTGGTAAAAAAAAAATGAAAATATAGCGAGCAACAATTTATCACATGATCTCCTAACAAAAAGAAGAAAACAGTTCAATTGCTCTCGATTTAACCCTCCGTGGGGCGCACCTGATCTCTCAGGTGCAACCATAATTCATCTGTGTATATAGACGCGACGAATGTGCAAATGTGCTCAAAATATTGATGTCTTTTGTTCTTCTATTATTCCTATCGTTAGTTACTTTCCACTTGGTAAAAGACCTTTTGAAGGCCGATCTCTAAGATCCCGATGGCGTTTCAGAAATGGGTGCGCGCGACGGAAAGTTAAAATGAACAAAAAACAAGATCACTTTTACCATTTTTTCTAACTTCAAAAAATCGTCCTCGAAGAACGCAAAATCCCCTTCTTTCCCATCAAACCAAACTTCTCGTGGCACGATCCACGTCGTTACCGCTATCGACGACGAACAATTAATCGAGAACCGCGGCTGTTGCTCGCGTTCGCCTCGCTTGTTAGACGAAATCGCGTATTTCCTCCATGCAGCCGCCGCGAGTACTCGAAGGATCCTACGCTGGTACGAGATCGAGATAGCGCACGCGAGGCAGTGTCACGTTCAGTGTCACTTTATCTTCTCGAGTAGGAAGGGAAGCACACCCAGTCTCGACTGATTTCCGTGACCTCCAGCTCGCGATGTCACGTTCCATGGATTCGCTGTCGCGAACCACAGATGAAACACTCTCCTCTCCTCTCCTCTAGTTTTCGACAATCAAAGAGTGTCGCCTTGGATGGTCACACATGTCTTCCTCCCATTTTTCCATCAACCTGTCCACGCTTATACACGACACTGTATATATCGGAACTATCTGGTCGTGATTGCTTTCAGGCCAGGCTGATGGAACTGTCCACCCTTGGTCCACTTGTTCTCGCTCCACGAACACCTCTTTTTCCAGTCTTTGTACGAGACTTGTAATCTCGAAGATCAAGCGTGGCCTCGTCGCTGATCAAATCTGGGACATGCGACACTGTCGTTCCTCTCTCCTCTGCTACACTTCTTCTTTAGTGTCTTATTTTTCGTGACACGTGTTACGCTCGCGAAGAAGAACCGAGTGTGTAGGTATACAGTTGGCGAGAGTTTCTTTAGTTATCACTCGTTTCGTTTCGAAGTTTCTTTTTAGCCAGAGTGGCCTGTCAGAGCTCGCGCGAGAAAAGACGGTTTTATTCAGAGAGAGAGAGAGAGGGAGGGGACGTTCTTCGGAATGTGTTTTAAGAAAGAGCATTAATGTTATTGCCACTATCTGGACGATAGTCTTCTCCCTTCGCTATCGTGTCATATTTACGACGACAGGGATGTTTCTAATATCCTCAAGTGCTTTTGTACCAATGGACCTTCTCCTACGGTTCCGTATTCGCGATAATAAATTTTCCCGCTGACCCAACACGTGAAGAGGAGTCCCTCGACGTGGATATTCTGGAGGAATAGCGTTTTCGAAGTAGCTAGAGGATAAATCGATGAAATATTAATTCGACGATCTATGGGAAGGGGCGTATGAAAGGTTTCGTAGATAAATCTTATTGCGAGAGGAAGTTTCTTGACCGTGCGATATTTCGTGGAATAGTTGCTTGGCTAGGCGAGGTGAGGTTAGGTTTGGTGAGGCTGGTATGAAAAAATTGATAACGACGAGCGTTCGTTGGACGTCAGGAATTATTCGAGGTCTCGCACGCGCCGCGTAAATCCACCTGACAGTTCCGTCGTCCTCGTTGCATGCGCTAAACGCCAACTCCGTGGATCTTTCGTCTAACTTTAACGCGAATGGAAAATGTCTGAGGAGCTGCTCGAAAATTCGCTTGAAAATTTATCGTCGCGGGGCGATAGAACATTTGCGTAAATATGGGGAAAAGGGGAATGGTGGTGTTGGTTTAGGTGGTTAAATGGTCAGGGACGATAAGAACTTCAACGTTGGAACCTTCTTCTTCTGGAGGACTTGGGAAATTATATTAATCCTCCGGCAAAAATTAAAAAAAAAAAAAAAAACGGTGGAGTTATTAGAAATCAATTCCTCGGGATTTGAGGATCGCGAAATTTCCTTATTCCGGGGGACTTCGAGATACAATATTGCTCCTCTGACAAGAAAGAAGAAAAAACGGCGCAGTTATCAGAAATCGAATCCTCAGGATTTAAAGATCACGAAACCTTTTCTTGGAGGGCTTAGAAAAATTCCCTTTCCCTTAAGAATTCAAAATGACACAAAAGTAATCCTAAAAAATTCGAAAACAGTATGAATCCTGCGACAAAAAGAAACACTGGTATTATCAAAATATCAATTCCTCAGGATTGAAATATCGCGAAACCTTCTTTCTCTGGGTCACTCGCAAAATCACACAAAGCTAATCCTAAGCAATTCACTCGAACAACGCAAATCCTCCGATAAGAAAGAAAAAGAGAAAAACAGGCGAGTTATCAAAAATCAGTTCACTCGGCTAAGCTTACAGAGCATCGTGAATGTTTGACGAGCGGAAGTGAACGAGATCGAAGGGATTTCCGGTGTTTCTTTTCGGCGGTTGAAGCCATCGGAGAGTCTGTACGCGTAGTAAAGGCGAGAACAGTCTGTGAAAATCTTCTTCTTGGGCCTTGTACGTGCCGGTTTAAGAGCTATCAGAGCCTACGAGTGGTTGCACACGTTACGCGTTGCATAATATATTTTCAGGAGGGTCGTTTAAGATGGGTTGTCGGGGGTGCGGAGCATCTCTCTCGCTCCTCAGTCGGCAGGGTTTCATCGACCAATCGGTGTCGGGGTGGAGCTTAAGCCGCACCACGGCGTCAGCAGCTCTTCTCTTTCGCGAAGGCCTTCCTCTGTTTCACCTACATTTACGCCTCTTGTCTCTACCCCTTTCTACCTGGTATATCGTTCAGAAGGTTTCCCAAGGCCCTCGTCGTCGATGCCAGTGCCGCTGCCGATCAAAATCAGCGATACGTGACTTCGATCTTAACCCTCGCCAATCTCTCTCCTCTTTCTTCCATTTGCTTTTCAAGGTTCCTTTGCGCATTACGGTTAGGTGTGCGAATTTGTTTGGCCAATTTTTTCCTAGTGTATCGACTTGGACGGTTTATCTTATATATATTTTGTATTATACATATACACTACCGGCCAAAAATTTGGAATCACTGTGCATTGCAAGTTCCCCAAAATTCGCAGAAAAAAGTCAGCAGCTTTAAGAATTTTTTAACGAATTTTGTGTCATTCAAATCAATCGATGTTCGACCGTACCGAGGACTCGAACAATGGAGCCCTACCATATTCACCAATAGTATATTTTCCGTAAAATTGCTCTCTCTCCTCGCCATCAGCAAATTGTTTTATTACCTTCGAAAGTCGAATACCCTACATCTGGACAGCACATGCACCACACTCATAAAGCACCTTCCGACCTCAGGATTTTCCCATCCCCTAATATAACTATTTTAGCAACAATTTCCCCACTTCGACTCCACCAGACAAACCCTACCACACGGCCCAAACACCAATCAACCGATACTCCCACCACTTCTCACACATTTCACACCACCAATCACTGTACACACCGAACTTATAAAAACACAAACACACACAGAAACATTCACATTCTATCAGACATTCCAGTAGAGATTCTATCACCAACCTTGAGACATCACGAAAAATAAAAAGTAATAGTCACCACCAATCAGCCAGTATTTGTCGATCGTGCAAACCATATATTCTCTTTTTCACCCACCACAGTCTCATCTACAAATTTAAACAGCACTCGTGCCATTAGTTTGCCGCGAGAGCAGTTCGTGAATTCTTTGCGCACCGGTCAACTCAAGCATCGCGTCGCGAAGTTCGCAAATCACGAACAGTGGGCCTGAAACGAATTGACCGTGTCTACGTTTTTACGCGCAAAGCCTCGGCTGGGGTAAGCCAAAGGTCTCGGGTTCTCGATTCCCGTTGGGTCCCTCAATATTCTTCGGTTCCTACACATATTTCTTCCAAATTTCATTTGTTACCTACTTAACCCTTTGTTTAACAAAAAAATTCATATCAGAACCTCCACATTCTTTCAAAGAGGGAATTTGGCGATTATTTTGATTTTCCATAAATATGTACTAGAGGGATTAGGTTGCATTGATCGATTTTTCATTGCAGATTCGCCGCTGAATGGAACGCAACTGGAGCACCTGCATCTTGTCCCGAAGTCTGTCAACGAATGTGAGTAGTCTGAAACTTACATCTCTGTTCTAACGTTAAAATTACGAAACAGCGGGAATTTCCTTCTTCAAGAGGGATAATTAACATAAAATCACCTTTGCACTCGAGCACCTCTACCTTCGACATTTCTTTCGCAAGAAAAAAAGAAGCGTTGGAGAATTAGGAAATCTTCGCAGTTCCTATCGCGAATCTCTCCAGAATCAATCAGCGCTGCCGCATAAATATTCCAAGGAAAAATCCAGACTTACGCCAGACACAGCCTGAGATTCCCGAAACAAGATCAAAGTTTCCTTTTCACTGCGAGACGATAAAAGGCGGAACAAGCGGACGTTTCGTTCCGTTTACTCGGAAGGTGTTTCCAGCCTCGCCATTCATCCCTTTATCCGTACCGAAACCTCTCTCTCTTTTTTCCAAGCGAACCTCGAACTTCTATTTTGCTGTACAAAGGGGGGAAAACTAGGTAGAGGGAAGGGTACAATATACGTTAGCCGACATCTGATCTATGCCCCGCTCGAGGATTTCCACGTGACTTTTCCATTTTACTCGCGAACTTTCTCGTTTTCCACCTTTTCTTTCGCCCGCTCATTGTCGGGATCAGTTAAAAAGGAGCTCCTCCTCTGGCTGCATGAAGAGCAACGAGAGGCCGATCGATGAGAGAACAGAGGGATTCGTTATCGTGCTATCCTTAGGTCCTAGCCTCGCCGGAGCCATCTTTCTTCCGCTGCACTTCCTTCCCGGGGTCCTCGTTTAGGTCAACGATCGTTCCTCGCCGTTAAACTTTTGTTAAACCTCTGCTGCGTACGCGTAACCTCGAAATCGTCGGGATTAAACGAA
>NW_017100262.1:1877908-1882542 GCF_001263275.1 Habropoda laboriosa
GAGAAAATTAACGTTATCTGATAATATGAAAATTCGCAGGGCGAGTTTGGAAAGTTGATTATTGCACGGAAAGAACTTAAAGGTTTAGAAAGTAAAGTAACAATTTTCTCTGTCTTACAATATTCATATTTTCTTTTTCAAAAAAATTTCATTCGTTCTTTTTGAACTCTCAAGCACGCTTTCAAAAATTCCACGCAATCTCCAGTGTCACCTGCACTTTGATCTTGCCGCACGCTGAAACAGAACGATTCGAACAGACCCTTTTCTTTCACCCCGAAACACCGACGAATCGCGGAGAAGAGAAGAGAAAGACAGGAAATTTCGCGCGGGCTATTTATAGCTGCGCTTTTTGGACCTGCGACAAAAGAGTCTCCGGCGTGTTGGAAAGGGGTTAAGAACGCGAAAGGATTCGTCGGACTTCCGGGTTGTGCAGGAGCCGCTTCTGACCCGAATCGGCGATTGTTGCTCGGCCGCGAGCGATAAATTCGCGGGTTATATGGGGCGCCTGGCTGGGTTCACCAGGGGGGTTGGCGCTTGGGTGGGAACACAGGGTATGTCTCTCCTCGACCCAGTTCCCGGTCCTCGCAGATTATACGCACCCAATACGAGCGTTTCGCATCCGAACTGGTGTGTCGAGTGCCTAAATCGTCCACCCTCTTCCACTCGATAGCCGGAAACCCTCGCTTTCACTCTACCAGCCTGATCAACCTGCTTTGATCGTGGTGGTTCGGGGATGGCTTATTTGCGACGCTCGATTCGACTTTGTTTTGTGATTGGTTTCAGAGTGTTTTTGGGTATTGGGAATTATATCTTGGGATTTTTTTATCGTGGAGAGGATTCTTCCACGTAGTATTTAATTCTCGTAGGAAAATTACTTCTCACGATAAGACGAACAGCAATATATCCTTCGCGTTACGTCCGATTAATGTAAAAAATGCCATCGTGATAAATTGTACACATACTTGTACGTTAAAATTAAAAAATAAGGGTTCTTCGATGAGCATGGTTAGATTGGGTTATTGAGGATGAATCTCTTGATAAAGCTCCTTGGACAATGGTGACTAACTGTGGTTGATAAAGGTAGAATAGAGTTTAAATTGATTCGACTATTTTGCCACATTAAAAATTTAAAAAGTATTACTTTTCTATTTTTTAAATTACAGGTAATTGTGAAAATGAACGATTCTTCGGTGGAAATAAATTTCTTTATTCTTATGGTTGATTACATTTGATAATTAATCTTTCTGAAGTAATGTAAATTAAACAAATTACTTTATATAACGAAGGACTAATGAAATGCAAATTTATTACTCCTCTTTTGTCACAACTTGACCGGAATCTGCGCCACGAGTGTTAATTATAAAGCAACGGGGTTAATCCACGCTAAGTCTCGAACAGATTAAACAAGTTTCTAAGAATTTTAAAAACACCAATAACAGTAAACTTCTTTTAAATCCCCTGCAATAATTTATTCAACGAAAACTAACATCCTCCTCCTCCTTCTCGAATATCTATCCAGCTTTTCTAACTACTCGAAGTTACCGTCATAAATTCCCCTTCTCCTTTAACTCCGGTTAACTTTCAAGCACCACGTCTAAAGTACCTTCGTAACACCATAAATAACCATTCTGAGAACCAGCTCCCGATAATCCCTGCAACAAACTCTCCAATAATTACTTTTCCAATCGAGATTACCCACTCTCTCTCTCTCTCTGGACACTTTTATCCAACGTTCTCCGCAGAATCAATATACGCGAAACGTAGCAGCAAACCTCTGTAGAAGTGACGCGTGATACTATCTACGGTTAATTTGCCAGGGGAGCCACAGTTTGCCTCGCAAATTCACCCGGCAAACAGTCTATCCGATCCACGGATATCGTCCGATTACATTATTTCGCGTCGCGAGTAATCGATTTACGTGGCCACGCTCCGCAACTCTGCTGCTTTTGTTCAGATATATAGAGTCGATGGAAGCGATATAGCGCGGTCGTAAATTAAACCATTCACCGGCGACATTCGATTGATGTTGCCGCACCCAGGGCCGTCGGTCGTTTGTCAATTGATATCGTAAATTTCTCCTTCGAATCTTTCTTTTTAAGGGGTTACGCTTACCCAGAGAATGTGAATTTACGAAAATCAGGGGAAAAAGTGAAATTTAATTATTGCCTCTGTTTTCGGATCTTAGTTTCTTCGCTGTATCGCTTCCATCGACTATACTTTGACGCTTGACTGATTTTACGATTTCACTGTATTTCTTTCAGCGACTGTACCTTGACATTTGCTCAATTTTACGATCGCAATATATTTCTTCCACTGACTATACTTTGACGATTTTAGGACACTAAAATATTGCTTTCATCGACTGTAATTTGACTCCTGACGAATTTTGCGTTCTCGCTATATTTTTTTCACTGACTATACATTGACAGGATTTTAAGACCCTAAGATATTTCTTTCACTGACTATACTTTGACGATTTTAGGACACTAAAATATTGCTTTCACCGGCTATAATTTGACTCCTGACGAATTTTGCGTCCTCGCTGTATTTCTTCCATTGACTATACATCGACACGATTTTGAGACCCCAAGATATTGCTTTCATCGACTGTAATTTGACTCCTGACGAATTTTGCGTTCTCGCTATATTTTTTTCACTGACTATACATTGACAGGATTTTAAGACCCTAAGATATTTCTTTCACTGACTATACTTTGACGATTTTAGGACACTAAAATATTGCTTTAACCGACTGTAATTTGACTCCTGACGAATTTTGCGTTCTCGCTATATTTTTTTCACTGACTATACATTGACAGGATTTTAAGACCCTAAGATATTTCTTTCACTGACTATACTTTGACGATTTTAGGACACTAAAATATTGCTTTAACCGACTGTAATTTGACTCCTGACGAATTTTGCGTTCTCGCTATATTTTTTTCACTGACTATACATTGACAGGATTTTAAGACCCTAAGATATTTCTTTCACTGACTATACTTTGACGATTTTAGGACACTAAAATATTGCTTTCACCGGCTATAATTTGACTCCTGACGAATTTTGCGTCTTCGCTGTATTTCTTCCATTGACTATACATCGACACGATTTTGAGACCCCAAGATATTGCTTTCATCGACTGTAATTTGACTCCCGACGAATTTTGCGTTCTCGCTATATTTTTTTCACTGACTATACATTGACAGGATTTTGAGACCCTAAGATATTTCTTCCACTGACTATACTTTGACGATTTTAGGACACTAAAATATTGCTTTCACCGGCTATAATTTGACTCCTGACGAATTTTGCGTCCTCGCTGTATTTCTTCCATTGACTATACATCGACACGATTTTGAGACCTCAAGATATTTCTTTCACCGTCTGTAATTTGACTCCCGACGAATTTTGAGACCTCGCTATATGGTTTCCATCGACTATACTTTGACGCTTTACGGATTTTACGATCTCATTAGATTTCTTCCATGGACTATACATTGACACCTCGTGAATTTTACGATCGTGCTGTATTTCTTCCACTGACTATACATCGACACGATTTTGAGACCCCAAGATATTGCTTCCACCAACTGTACTTTGACGCCTGACGAATTGTTCGACCTCGCAATATTTCCTCCATCGACTATACCTCCGCCCTATCTTCCGCGTTTGTATCGACACCGTTGCACGCGTAATTTATATAATTACGCGAATACTAATTCCCCCATTACCGTAGCTAACGCCGTTAAAATAGAAAGCCGGATGAATTATCGATTCCTGGTCATAGTAGAAGGGGTGTCGAGATTAGTTTCTGGATAACAGTGGAACATGAGCCGTGATAATTGTACCTGGACCAAACACTGTATCCGATAATTCGTTAAATAATTCCTTCATTAATTTCCTATTGTCAACCTCGATATTATTTGGACAGTTTTGAACGTCGATCGACGTTCGATTGCTCGATTAATTTTCATCAAGACAGAAACACGTCCACTTTTAACAACCACTTCTCCGACATTAATTACCGGCTAATTAGCGTCAAGCTTGTGTAAAAAGACTTTAATACTACGAATAAAAACCTCTTTCTTTTTTTTCTTTTTTTTTTATGTTACATTTGCATAATGCTTAGAGAGACACTTTGTAACGTGGAGTCTTGATGGAGCCTTTAAACGAACATCGCCGAAGTTTCTGATACGAACAGGGATTACGTTCAGCTTTATGTCCGCTTTTGATCTTACTCGCAGCTTTAAGAGACATTTTAGGCGGGACGGGGTAAATCCACCGTAACTTTTAATACGTTTCAGCTAAAGGATGTACCGAAAGGTACATCCTACTTAAGTAATCTCGAATCTGGACCTCGAGTGACGTTACGAAACAAGTGTATTATACGTTGACACAAAGTTTCGTTAAACTTCCAAGCTAATTGCATGCAATTTTCGTACTTGACGAAACAACTTCTAAATAGCTAAATCTTTCGTTTATCTGCAAAGTATGACGTCTAACTTTATCCGAACGATGTATCCCAAGAGACAAAATAATCTGTGTTACGAATAATCTTGATTAGCTCATTCCGTAATTTCGCGTCGAGAGTGAAAAATGTTTCAATGAAAATCCAAGGAAATTCTGTAGGG
>NW_017100262.1:1882577-1895478 GCF_001263275.1 Habropoda laboriosa
TCTAAATTATAAAGTCCAATAAAATAAATTATCCAAGCAATGTATCAGAAAGGGACGAAATTGAGATAAATTGCACTGGAAATCGTGATTAGGTCATTCCCTAAATTCGCGTCGGCAGTGAAAGATATTTCAATGAAAGTCGAGGGAAATTTTATAGGAAAAAATGAGAAGACGCTTACATTTTTGTTTTCATCAAATTCCAGGGTTCTAAATTACAAAATTCGATAGGAACATGCCGGGTGACCTAATATTTCCACAATTCTCACGCGTGACTTTCCGTTTCTCCCCGAATTTTCCACGGTGTTGTATTATTGCCCGTAAAATCGGCAAGATTTACAAGCATACACGACACAGCGCGGCCGTTCGTAGAATTTTAATAAGCCCGCGGTGATAAATCTGTCCGAAGGACGTGTATAAATATAGCGTCGCGCATCGTTCAAAAATTGAGGCCCGCCGTCGAACGGCCGGGTCGTTGGGAATAATTAAACCGCGTGCCATTCGGGCCAAGAACGTCGATCGTTCGTAGTCGCAATTACCGGTCGAATGTACCGCTCGAAATTTGATTAGGTTAATTCGATAACGGGCTTATTTCGGGTTCGTGGAAAGAGCGAGTAGGGGGCTGGGGGAGTGGACGAAGCCCTCGCCTCGCTTTAGAATTAAACACCCGAGACACGAATCTGCGGTACCCGATATATAAACGACTTAGTTGAACGGGGAAATGTGGAATGCAACGGACGGGAATCCTATTGATTACTTCGGTTTCACGAGCCTATGCCAGCTGACCGATCGATCCGTCTCTCCCGATGCGATTGGTATCTCGATGATTTCCGTATATTCTTTCGAGAAACGCGTATGTTCCTTTTTGGAGAGATTCGTAGATATTGTTGCGTCGTTGAAATTTTCGGTTTTTCTTGGGTAATTTTCGAGAGGTACAGGGTTGCAAGAGAGAAAGTTGGGGTTGATGGGAGACACGAGCCAGGCTTTTCGTGAAAACCCTCGATTATGTATGAGGTTCGTCGATGTGTTGATTGTTTTTAACGAGAGAAAGAAGGAAATAGTGGGTGTGTATGGTGGGAGAGATCAAAGACGAAGAAAGATTTCCTTTGCATCTAGAGCTGAAAGGTTTGATGGAGTCAGAGTGTTGCAAATAGAGTCCGAGTGCTGTAACTAGAGCCACAATGTTGTGGATAGAGTCAGAAGAGTGTTGTGGGTAGAATCAGAGTGTTGTGGATAGAGTCAGAGTGTTGCAAATAGAGCCAGAGTGTTGTGGATGGAGCAGAGACGTTGTACGAGTCGTCAGAGTGTTGTGGATAGAGTCAGGCGAAGAAAGATTTCCTTTGCATCTAGAGCTGGAGGGTTTGATAGAGTCAGAGTGTTGTAAATAGAGTCCGAGTGCTGTAACTAGAGCCACAATGTTGTGGATAGAGTCAGAAGAGTGTTGTGAGTAGAATCAAAGTGTTGTGGATAGAGTCAGAGTGTTGCAAATAGAACCACAGTGTTGTGGATGGAGCAGAGACGTTGTACGAGTCGTCAGAGTGTTGTGGATAGAGTCAGAGTGTTGCAAATAGAGTCAAAGTATTGTGGATAGAGTCAGAGTGTTGCAAATAGAGGTAAAATGTTGTGGATAGAGTCAACGAAGTGTTGTGGGTAGAACCAGAGTGTTGTGGATGGAGCAGAGACGTTGTACGAGTCGTCAGAGTGTTGTGGATAGAGTCAGAGTGTTGCAAATAGAGTCAAAGTGTTGTGGATAGAGTCGGAGTGTTGCAAATAGAGGTAAAATGTTGTGGATAGAGTCAACGAAGTGTTGTAGGTAGAACCAGTGTGTTGCAAATAGAGTCAGAGTGTTACATATAGAGTCGAAGTGTTGCAAATAGAGTCAGAGTGTTGTAAATAGAGTGAAAGTGTTGTAGATAGAGCAAGACTGCTATAAAAGTCACCAGAGTGTTGGAGATGGAGTGTTGTAGATAGAATTAGAGTTGCAGATAGAGCAAGAGTGTCGAAAATAGAGTGAAAGTGTTGTAGATCGAGCAAGACTGCTATAAAAGTCATCAGAGTGTTGGAGATGGAATGTTGTAGATAGAATTAGAGTTGCAGATAGAGTGAAAGTGTTGTAAATAGAGTCAGAGTGTTGTGGATAGAGCAAGACTGCTGCAAAAGTCACCAGGGTGTTGAATACAGAGCACTGTAGATAGAATCACAGCTGCAGATAGAGCAGGAGTGTTCTAAATAGAATTTTGCAAAGAGTGTTGCACGAGTCGTTTTATAATTGTTAGAATTGCAGCGCGTAACACTTAATAATACATATTCCACAGTCTACACGAAATTAATGTACCCGCTAAATATTTCCATCGACTAACAAACATCTGAAATTACTTCACTAAGCGAATCTCTCCCGCAACAGAAAGAAACGTTAAAAAGAGAACACTCGGGTGTATCATACCGAAAGAATAGATTCTATTTATTAAAGTGGAAATACAGTAGTTCGATAATTGGCCGTTTCTAGCCGGACCACAGGGTCTCCCTCTGAACCTGCTGCTTTGGCATTTTTACGGGTCCATAATTCGATCTCTTTATGGTCATGGAGCATTTTTACGGGCCAATAATTCGACGGGTCCAAGGTTCCCTTCAGTTCAATAACTCGCCGACGTTGTTTGTGAGTTTCGATAGGGGGCCAGCCACGCGGACTATACACATACTCCCTCCCTGTTATTCCGATAAACTAATATTTCCACGCGGCGCCCCGTAATTCAATTGTTCCCCGAACTGCGTTGCTTAACTGTGCCGTAATTAGATTCGAACCGTGGACCAAGCTTCTCTCTTATTCATACGGACAGTTCTCCCAAAGACCCCCGATAGTTTCACAACTGTTCCCCTCTATCGACATCCTACGTTTCCATCGAGGATTCCGGAACTTGAGCAACCAACCCTTCCTCGTTCCCTCCGTAGATTCCACGAAGGACCGCGTACGGTAAATTAAACGATATCTGGCTTGTCTTATCGATTAGCTACAAGTGTCAAGGCCGCTCTACGATAATCAATTTAGCATTATGCAGACGGCGCGGACGTGAGAGAGGCTAATCGCCTGGATATGAGGCGCACGTGTCGTGTTTGCGGATACGCGTCCATGTAAATGATAGCAATCGGACCGATGCTAGATTTCAGGGAGCTTCGGCGTATTTTCCAGAGAAAATAGGGAAACGTTGTGTCAGACTAAGGAAAACAGCTGACTATTTGCGATGTTGTGTGGGCCGCTCCCCTTTTTCCGTTTTTACACGTTTCCTCGGCCGTTGGGACCGTGCAAGCCTTGCACCGTCCCGCAGGACCGTCGTTGACTAGGTTATTTCTAGGGATCGCCAGCATTTTTGCCTTCGCTTGTTCGTTTCTTGAGAAAGGAAATAAAAGCCTAGATAGGGAACGGTCCCTCTTCGCGAGGCCTCGGCGGAGCGCGTTAGTTTTAACCCTTGTCTCAATAACCGGGTACCCTTGTGCATAATTCTCACTTCAGATATTTGATCTTCGTTGTTATTTCGCACATTTCCTACCCGTGTTTGCCTCAAGTTGAGAATTTCCTCGTCAGAAAGCTACTAAAATTGGCCGATGAAATAGACTACAATTCTGGTCATTGACGTAAGGGCTAAGTTAGTTTTAACCGTAGTGAACTGCCAATCCTCGTTTGGGAATCGTGGTCCCAAATGGGTTGATAAAACCGAGAATGTACTACTAACGTGGAGCTAATAACTCAATAAATATAAAAATATTCTATTATTACGTATTTTTTAAAGACCACTGGTTCTGGTAGAAATCGGTAGTTCCAGTGTTAAGAAAGCAAGAGCGTGGAACGAGTGTGGGGTAAGATTTGGAAGACTTTCGGTTGATTCGCTTGAAAGAAATCTCCTGCGAGACAAATTCATCGTTTTGACGTAAACATTTACTGTTCTTAATAAATTATTATTTGAAGTACACTCACAGGTCCGAATAAAAATCCCACTGGACAATATTCATCGATAGCAAAAGTTCCAACACAAAACGAACTATTTCCGTTTAAATTGCGACAAGCCCGTTAAGACCCAAGTCGTGTCAAGTTTACACTAGAACCAATTGAACCGCGAGAGCCATAAAGCTACGTCGAAGAAGAACCTTCCATCGAGTTTCCTGAAACGCGTCGGTTTCTCCATTCCTTCTATATTTTTCTTCCCGTTAGCGTCTACCATACACTCCACGCTAACTCGTCTATTGTTTCTCTTCGTTCAACCATCTACCGAATTATTATTCTTCCTTGAAATTTATCAATTTCACTCCGATTCGGGATATCCTCCGTTTACATTTTCATCTCCGTCTTCCGGTTGTACAAACAAAAAGCAATATCGGCGTCATTAAGTAAACGATGGAAATCGGTGCTCGCGAGGATCCTCGTTGAATCTCCAGGGAGGAAATACGAGGCCCCTGGGCTCGGCACGTATCATGCTGCAATAAATAAGGATCTTATGCGTCTCGAGCATTTTCTCGTGAAAGTCTTCTAATACTTACAGCCTCTGCTCCACCGATCTCTGCTCTCTGTACCTACACACACGTGCTTCTCCACTCGAGGACATTTAATATCCTCCGGCTGGAACACGGGGATATTTCATTCATCTCTCCATTATTTCGCCTGAAAGTTGAGCAAGGCAGAGAGAGAGAGAAAAGGGAGGAAAAGCTGATGCAGGAAGAGATAGCACGAAATAGGAATGCAGGGGCGTTTATTTTTCGTTCACAAATGCCGATCGATGGCTATTTATGGAGAAAGAAACTCTCATTCTCTGGGAATTCCTTTCGACGGTAGGTATATATGTATTTTCTGTCGATATGATTTTCATTTTCCTCTCGACTCACGATACGTGAAAGGCATGAGAATTTTTCGTTGGTTTCGCTGGATCGAGTAAACGTAGAATCCCGTGGAGGAAGTTTCTCTCGGAGGGTGAAAGTCGAGAAAATCGTCGATTAAAGGTAGGAGAGATTGCCAGTCGAGGTAATTCGCGTCTTCGTTGGATCTAATTTACCCGATAAATTCACAAACTACAGTCGTTTATCTCCGTTCCAGTTGCATTTTTTGTTCCGTGAAATTGGAAAAGTTCCCCCGTCGAGCCTAATCCTTGAGCAACTTTAAGGGAACTTGTTGTCTCTGGATAATAGAAACGTGTCTTGCTCTTTGCTCCTGCTTTTCTTTCCGCTGCTTTTCGAGGGGAATCGAAACGACGCAGCTTCCTTTGTTGTTTAAATCGCTGGTTTAAAGAGCAGTGTGAATTAAATACACAATTCGTGCAATTTTACGATTCCCTTGTCAAGGTAATGAACGAGGAAATTTTTTTAGAAACAGATTTTTCTTCATTCGTGAAAAGACAAAATTAGGTCGATTGTAATTTTAATATAATACCATAGTACAATAATAAAAAATGAATTTCTGGAACGAATGAGAAGGAGTTAACCCTCTATGGGCCGAATATTTTTCTTTGGCTGTAAAAGAATTTATGTAACGTAAAATTAGCAAATATCGACCAATAAGTTTCGACAATTTTATCATAACGAATACATATTGCAACTTTGAAGTAACAACGGTTATCAAGAAAGTTACTGGTTAATAAGGAGACATTGTGCAGCAAGATGTTTATGCCATTTTGTGGGAGAAAGTTCAATTATTTAATAAAATATCGATATGTTAGTATGTGACTTGAAAGTTACACGGGCCCATAGAGGGTTAATGAACTCCCCAGCAAGAATTAATTATAAAGAAATTGGCTAGCAATATAATAATAAAATCACGAAATAAATGAAAGATAAATTATTACTTAATTATTAGAAAAAATATAGATACATGGCAAACCTATACAGGATTAACGAATTTCTGCTTGAATTATCAATTTCGTTTCACCGGACACTCTACTAATTTTTAATTACGATCGTCTGAAAAGCTTCGTATCACGTTGCTCATCATTTCAACGATAATTTCCACGATATCGTGTTGTTACATTAAGTTTTCACCAGGAAACCGCAGCGAAGGCCGACGAGATTAAGCTCGTTAGTAAACGGTTAATAGAGACATGGCAGGTTCATCTGGTCGAGATCTTTGCACGAAGAAGCGCGCGGCCTTGAACCGAGCTTTTCTCCACCTTCAACCCCTCCTCTAACCTTATTTATAAGTACCAGCCATAATCTCGCCGCCCAGGGCCCTTTCACCCTTCAATTTCAACCCTCCGTAAAATACAAGGTCGATCTCACTAGCAATCTCTAAAATCCTTCTCTCGTAAACCTCTCTCTCTCTCTCGGTGCTTCTCGTGAAAATTTCCTCCTAGGAAACTTTCTGACAAATATCCGACAACTCAGACAATCTCTCTTGGGCGGAAAATTCGAAACAGAAATTGACCGAGGATACTCCAGGTATGATAGAAATTTCAGAAATTGCAAAAGTTCACGGCTGAGCTGTGTTTCGAGAGATCCTCAAGTGGAAACTTTCGCCACAGTTGCAACTGTCTTCGTCAGGTTTCCCCGCGAATCAATCCTGAAGAAGTTCTGCCTCGTATTTCATACTTCTCGTGTAGGTACGTCTGACTAGGGAACGTTGAATACCGATGAAATTTTGGTATGTTATAGTGCAGAACAAATTATTTGACACGTATTTTTTGTTACTGCAAATCGTCCACGTTGAAGGGGCAAAAATCGCCTTGAAAAATGAGGATAGTAAGCAAGTTTTGTCGAAATTGTTTATTATTTTTTAATTTTCAAATTTGTCGTTAAAAAATGAACAATTCTCCAATTTACACTATTCTTCTATCTCTAATACTTCTCGAGATATCAACTGTTCTATCTCTGACACTTTTCGGGGCGAAACGTGTTTACGCCCACAACTTCGACAGCGATTTTCACCCCTTCCCTGTGGACGATTGGTGAAATAAAAAAACACGTGTCTAATATTTTTTTCAGAGCTACAACATACCAAAGTTTCATCAAAATCGGCGATTATTATTTCACGACGTCCCCTTGCAAGTGATCGCGCGGAAAGATCTCGCTTTTTAACGAGAAATTCTAGACTGACAATAATCGTAGCCTCCAAAATCGAAGTTCATTGTCTGCGACCTTATTCCAGGCGTTTTCATTTAAACGCAGGCCTCGACGGTTAACTGAAGCGTGGCACGCAATTTCTATCCTAGACCTTCGTGCTTGACGTTTCGTTATCGAGCGATCCTTTGCCGCGATAATTGCCTGGAGAATCGGCAATCTTGAGACGCTATTACGTACCTTTTATGCAGAAAAAGTTGGTAATAAAAAGGACACTTCTCTCGTGGAAACTTCACCGTCTCTGTGTGATTGCTTTGAATTTTCCGCTGTTACATTGTTGCTCGATAGCGTGGAATGTGTGCGGTTGGTGCAGGTGTGAAATATCGATTGGCGGAGGATTGTAATTTAGAGTGAAGGTTGAATTGAAAGCACAAAGGAAGGTTGTACAGTGGATGGAAACGTTGTTAAAATGCTTCTTTCCAATTGGTCGTTGTTTATTTGATACTTTATTTATCGTGCAGAATGTTGTTGCTTTTATGGGTTGGATTTTAGAGGACTTTTTTTTTCGCGTTGTTCCTGGTATATAGGTTCACTTTGTGCGTGTGAAATATCGGAGCAGGGCAAAGCCGTGTTCTCGACAGAACATATGGCTTGCTTTGTGCTGTACTACACCGGATACCGCGATTTTCGGGTTGCAAAATACTGCGTGGCATGCTGTTCCATCTGTGAATACCCTGTTTTTTATGACTTACTACGCGGACGATATAGTAGCCGATTGTGGGATCTGGGGTTTAACCCTTCCGCGTCGACAATAGCTTTTTTGGTATTTTCTAAATTACTTAATTATTCGGAGAATTTTTTCTTAAAATAAAAAGTAGAAGAAATATCTTTGTTATTTCATTTTGGTGAATTTCTAGTACATTCAGAAAAATTACAAAAATCATAATAAGTACAGAGTGTTTCAAAAAAATATTGAGATTTATGTAATTTTTTGTCAAGGAACGAGTGTGTGAGTGTATAAATAATAGCAACGATAGAACTGTGACAACACAATATATTTTATCATTTCTTCACCCTCATTGTCAACCCAATTTTGGAATCTCCAGAAAAAATATACACAGGATGTCTAACTTACAATGGGTATTTAAATAATTTCTCCTAATATTATACCAAAAAATGACTTACATTGACAAATATATTTAATCATTTCTTCACCATCATTGTCAACCTAATTTTTCGAATTTTAAAAAACAAAGTACACACAGTGGGCATTTAAATAATGACTAACAATAAGAGGAGTCTACTGATCGTTTCTTTTCCTCTAAAACCCCCTGTGCAAGGATATCAAGCGAATTTCGAGTCGGTCAAGATGAATCAGAAAATTACAGAGCGGCGTTAAAAAGGAATTAAGAAGCGCAAGGTCTGTTTTCAGGAGGGTGTGGCGTAGGCACCCTGACCGACACCGTCTTGACGTGACGCCGCGTCGAGGCCCTGAACTGGATCGAGGTTCATTGTCTGTGACCTTACCTCGCTTACTGTGCAGCCTTATTCATAAATGCAGGGTTCTCGATTGTTAACTGGCGCCAGGCATGCGATCCATCGCCCGTGCCACCCTTCTCCCTTCCAACTGTCGGCGGTGGTAGCACGGATACGACACAGCGTTCGCCTCCGTTGCACGAACACCGATGTGCTTCTTCGAGGAAACTTCGCTTGCTTCCCTCTTCGCTTGCAATCTCGATCAATCGCGTCCAACGATCCTTGCAATTTTTCTTCGCTTCTCTTTTTCTCTTTGCCGTCGTTTCCGAGATGGAAACTTCAGGGGAGATTGAGTAGAAGACGAGACACCGTGATTTCTTCTTTTTTTTTGGATCAGAAAATTTATGTGTTTCTTCCTTAACACGTTCACCGTCACGCCGGGTTTGGCGTGAAGGAAATTTTCATTATTCTAATCGTAGTATTATGTTATTATTTTTTTCTCGAATTCAAGGTAACGTCTAGTTAGCTGTGATATGTTGAAAGTTTTTAGTTGAGGATATTCGTTTTATTTTAATTATTCCAAGCATTTGAGGCAAACTGATGACCACAGTGACCCCGTCGAGGAAACGATCTGGGGTCAAGGGTGACCAATGTAAGGTGACGATGGCTTGAATATGGTTTTCAAGCGTAACGACGACACGAGATTTTGAAAATTTCAAAATTCTATCGATAAAAGAATTTCTCCGAGTAAACAGTAATTATTACTCCCGTTATCCGCATCGCGCAGGAAAGGAAGCGTCGAAAAACCGATCTCGCGGATTCGAGTCGTGAAAACGACTCGGATAAACTGTAACCTAGCCGACGTGGAAGTTCGAGGGAGGGGATAATTGTTCTAATTAAATTCACGACAGCGTCGCTTTCGCGGTGAAGTTTTAATGAAACGTTAGGTGAGCTTTACGACCGCGAGAAAAGACGTCGTTTCCGGTGAAACGAGTTTCCATTCGTTTCCAACGTTTACACGATCTTTTTCCAATTTTCATCCTCCACTTTCCCTCCTCCTTTTTCTCCCCGCTGTTTACCAGAGCGTGGATATAAATTCGAAACGTTTAGAAAATGTACACCTGGCTGGGATTTTAAAATGGAACACGCGTCATTATCGGTGTTAACGGTGGATTCGCGAATCGTAAACACCGATAATGGAAGAGACGCGATGGACGAACGGAAGGAAACATTAAAAGGTTTCTTCTGTATTTGCCGGATAAACAGAGCGGCCGGCTAATGGAAGATTAGTTCTCCGCACTCTGGAAATCAAATAGAAACTGTACGATCCACCTCTTTTCTTTAATCACAAACACGGAAACTATAGGGTTGCCTGTGTAGCGTTCGGTTCGACGAGCTTTTCCAACGAGGAAAATCCATCGAACGGAGGAGGAGGATTATATTAATTCTACGATTTCCACCAACTGTTCTACGGCTGTGTTACACTTCCGTTCGAGAGAAAGGGTTCGATTCGAAGGGATGAATATATGTTTTATCTGTTCTGAACACTGTCTCGAGAAGAGGTTACTCTCTTCGAGAGCGAGGTTAGGTTTCTTCTTTATGAACTTGACTAAAATTGGAGCGATACAGAGAAGATTAGCATCGCCCCTGCGCAAGGATGACACGCAAAATCGTGAAGCGTTCCACATTTTTGGGAATTCAAGGGAGGGATTCAACAGAGCGAATGAGTTTGTGTACAGGGTGTCCCGTAACTCCTCGAACACCCGGAAATGGGGGGTTCCTGAGGTGACTCTGAACAACTTTTTCCTTTACCAAAATGTTGTTTGAAGCTTCGTTTTCGAATTATTAACGAAAACCACTGGCCAATCAGAGCGCGCGTAGAGCCCGCGCTCAGGGACGAGCCAACAGAGATTCACCCGCGCGCTATCATGAACGACGCGACGCGTGACTTCTCGGTTACCGATCGCTGTCAAAAAAATTTGACTTTGCACCGCTATTTTTCGCGCGCGGGTGAGCCTCTGTTCTTCGTCCCTGAGCGCGAGCTCCGATTGGCCAGTGTTTTTCGTTAATAATTCAAAAATGAAGCTTCAAACAACATTTTGGTAAAGGAGAAAGTTGTTCAGAGTCACCCCAGCAACCCCCCATTTCCGGGTGTTCGAGGAGTTACGGGACACCCTGTATATACCAAGGGAAGGGTGTTTTTGGAACCTATTGTCCGAATGCGTCTACGGGGGGTATATTGCGGTCTTCCGAACGTCGGCACCTCGGTCTGGCGGCCAAATGTGACTAAGTGGCTTATTACTATAATCCGCCGAACCGAGACTTCGTTGCGTCCTCATCAGGTCGCAACAAAGGGTATAATAAGATTGGGTAGTTCTAGGTAGTGCTGAAGGACAGGGACGAATAAGCACGCGGGGACATTTCGCGAATGTGTATATATGTATCATATATAACCTAACCCCCCCTGGAAGGCGGCCACCCAGAGTCCCACTGGGAAGGGCGTACCGACTTGGGGGCGACTGCCATAGCCGGTCCCAAGCCCAGTTGAGAGAAGTAGAGGGGCATAAGCTAACTTAACCTTATTGCCACCCAACGCCGGGTGCGGGACGCCTATGTCACTCCAACTCGGCGGTGGTTTCGGACCCTAAAAAGAAAAAGGTTTCTTCTTTATACTATAGGTTGGATTTGAATCTTCAGTTGAATCTAGACTCTACTTGTTGAAGTAGCTGTTATGCAGGGTGTCTCGTTTGTGAAAGATGGTGAGAATCTTTGTTTTATTTATAGAGGATCGTTAATTGGAGGGAACTGCTTATGTACCTGCTTTGAAAGCGACGGAACTTGACACATATGTGGATACAGGGTGTCTCAGTTCTAATGAACGTATAAATTCACTGCTATTGAAAGTTAGGGTGAATAATTGAGAGGAGTTTTTACGGTTCGAGGATCTGCATTTGGACAAGGTCATTTTGAAGATCGTTTCAAGATCATCGTGATCGAGAAAATGTCGGTGACCTTTGACCCTTTAACCTGTAACAACGTGTCGCACTCGCGACAGAGATTCTGGTTACAATGTGAGAAAAATAGTTATATTTGTGGGAGAAATTCATTGTGATCCTAACTTTCGTTTTAGTTTGCAAGACTGAGGATTACTAAATATCTGACGCTTAAATGCAGAGTTAGAAAAAAATCGTGGGGTAAGGGGTTAAAGTGACACTTGGGGAAACTTTATCGACATTTTGTCTTTTTGGATAACATCTGTCTTTTGTAATGTTACGTTGTGGCCAACATGAAGACAAAAATTGCCTATAGTGGCCTGAGCATGAGATGATCTTGAACGATGTAAGATAACGAAACGAGGAAGAAGCAAGGTTGTGCGAAGAAATGTCGATGACCTTTAAAGCGACACTTGGAGGAATGTTAAATCACATTTTCTTATTTTTAACATCGAAGAAAAGAATTTAGACGCTCCTTGCAACGGAGACACCCTGTATATTTGTGTAATAATCCGATAAATCGAACCTCACTTGAAACGAACAAACGTCCTCACATTTAACGATTCACCAATTACGCCGAGGAGACAAATTATCGCTGCCATTTCACCGAATCGTCATCACCCTAATTGGACCGGAAGTTAGCAACCTTTGACCGGAATTTTCACGAAAATATCGCGATAAAAATAACACCGCGAAACGTGTCACTCGATTAATCAGCATCCAACGCGACGAATTCGCGACACAACGGTCGTAAATGGTGGGAAAAATTCCGACAAATTTTATTCCAACTACATTAAAACTCGCCACCTAGCAAAATTCCACGCGTTAAACAACGGAACAGTCTCTCCCCTCCCTGGCAGCAGATGGAGAAACTCTCCCACAGTTGATTCGCGCAAACAAAAGCGAACAAAAACTCGAGCTTTCATTAAAGCGAGCCCAACGCGGTCGTAAATTTAATTGGACCGAATTTAGTTCTTTAATTCTTAGCGGCGCGTGCCGCGAGAAATGGCGAATAGGCCGTCTATTGTGCTTCCCTGGAAAAAAAAAAGGAAAAGCCGTAATAGCTGGAATAACGGATCCCTTCCTTCCTTCTGGCGCGCGCCAGGTGCTCGCGACGAAAAGCCGAGCTTCCGATTTCGTTGGAAACGCTGCCCTTTTACCGCGTTGCATCGATCATCCCCTATCGAAACGAGAGAGGAAGAGAGAGACGCGTCGTCTCGAAGATTAAGCCGCAACGGTGCATCGTTTGTCATTTTTAATGCTCGTTCTTCGTGGCATGTCGTAGACATGCTATTCGCGAAGATTAATTTCCCTTCTTGCCACTTGTCTTTCGGTGCGGCCGCGGAGGAAGAAGATGAAGAGAAAACGTCTCTCTATTGTTTTCTAGATGAATTCAGAGAAAT
>NW_017100262.1:1895490-1969419 GCF_001263275.1 Habropoda laboriosa
GAAGTATTCCTGAAGAAGTATTTGGAAATACTTTTTTTTTAGAAGTATTCTTGAGGAAGTATTTGGAAATATTTTTTTTTCAGAAGTATTCCTGAAGAAGTATTTGGAAATACTTTTTTTTTGAAGTTTTCTTGAAGAAGTATTTGGAAATATTTTTTTTTTTTTTGAGAAGTAATATTGTTTTCTCGCCAAAAATAAATTCGAAGAAGTATTTTACACTTTTGGTTTTCTTCTTCTTCTTCCTTTTTTTTTAGAAGTAATCTGGAGTATTTTTTTTTGGGAAGTAATCTCGAGAGATGTTTCTAATATCCGTATTAGCGAAGTTGCAAAGCTTTCGAGGTTGCACTTCCGCCTCGATAATTCATCACTCTTGTCGATAGTTGGTGGAAGTGTCGAGGAGAATCATGGCTGGTCTTGTGAATTATGAAACTTTGTGGACAAAAACTTGTCGGAGATTTTAAACAGAGAATGAATATTCGATGAAGATCGTGTTTACAGAATTCGGTGGGAAAAAGGTGGAATTAAAGTGGAGATTGAAAGAACAAGAGATGATCTGAGATTCTTTCACCTTCTTCGTGGAATTTGCTGTGATAATGGCGTTCGGGAACGTTCGCGGAACTTGTCCTTTGCAAGTTTCTGGGAAAACTCCCGGTGAAGTTTGCGCCACGCTTGGACAAGCTCTCGAAGTTAGCCTGAATCGAGGTTGTCGGACGTTTCTTCTGGATATTAAAATTGAATTCACCCCGTTGAAATTCAATTCGAGTGCAGGAATTTTTGTGGAAATAACAGTCGCGAGGCTAACAAAGAAATTTCAGTTAATTAAAAAAAAAGAAGGAAAATGTAGTTTTCTTAAAGAAAATGGAGAGATTAGATTTTTCTAACAAAAGGAACAGCATAGATTTTCCTTCTTTTTTTTTACAAAGATTCCTCGATTTTTTTTAATAGATTCTCTTCTTTTTCTTTTGCAAAGATTTCTCAATTTTTCATACATTTCCTTTTCATCTTTTCTAAAGATTCCTTAAATTTCTCTTTCGCAAATATTCCCCGAATTTTTACAAATTTTCATAGATTTTCCTTTTATTTCTTCTACAATAATCCCTCGATTTTCTATAAATTTCCCTTTTGTCTTTTGCAAACATTCCTTCCAAATTTTCCTTCTACAAACATCCCTAGATTCTTCACAAATCGTCCTGTCCCCTTTCCAAAGATCCCCCAATCCCTCTCTCTACGATATTTCCCCAGCAAAAACGCATCGATCACAAGGCACGAAAGCGAAGAAAACACGAAGTCAACTGAAGCTATACCCGTTCCTTTTTTCATCCACTCGAAAATACTCCCGAGAAAGTTTCGTAGACGCTTGGTGAAATTATAAACCAGGACAATTCGCAAGATTCCCACTGTACACGGAACAATCGGCTGGAACAAGCTGGGGGGTGGGTCGAAGTCGGAAGATAACGAAACGAGGAGAGTACGATGGGGGATAAAAGGCGAAATGGAGCGTGTAGCGGTCCGGTTTCGAGGCTGTATTTCAGAATTGGAGCTCGTAAGAGGATTCTACGATAAAGGGATTCGCCGTCTGCGGCGAATAAAAATAAATAGTTTCGCTTAACGGCGGCCCGCTCCACGATTTTCGACCGTCTGCTGGCCTTTTGTCCGCGGCTTGTCTCCTTCCCTCTGCTACCTATCGTTCAAATAAAAAGGGGACCACGTTCGGTGGTCGCCCGGTGTCGTTGAATTATCGCCCTGATAAATTACCGCGATATTTTTGCGCAACTTGATGGCGTTCGACGTTCAATTTTTCGAGATATGTGTAGATTGTACAGTGTTCGACAAAAGTTTCCAGCTGTTATCTTTCGAATCTTGGGAAAATAGGCGAGCTTATGAATCTCTCACCTCTTGAGGATTTTTTTGGAATAGAATAAATCACTTTGGACCGCCGGAAAATTAATTGAAAATAAACGCTGTTATCTTTCGAATCTTGGGAAAATAGGCGAGCTTATGAATCTCTCACCCCTTGAGGATTTTTTTGGAATAGAATAAATCACTTTGGACCGCCGGAAAATTAATTGAAAATAAACGAAAGGTTTAGTGACTTTGTCGATTTTTCTGAAATTTCAATTTTAATTTTTTGCCACATTTCTAAATTCTTCAGTTTGACACTGTAGAGTAGATAAAATTCGAATCTTCGAAAAATAGGCGAGCTTATGAATCTCTCACCCCTTGAGGA
Organism: Habropoda laboriosa; assembly: GCF_001263275.1. Lineage (NCBI taxonomy): Eukaryota > Metazoa > Arthropoda > Insecta > Hymenoptera > Apidae > Habropoda > Habropoda laboriosa. Next base: position 1,897,718 of record NW_017100262.1, read on the forward strand.
TTTTTTTGGAATAGAATAAATCACTTTGTACCGCTGGAAAATTAATTGAAAATAAACGAAAGGTTTAGTGACTTTGTCGATTTTTCTGAAATTTCAATTTCAATTTTTTGCCACATTTCTAAATTCTTCAGTTTGACACTATACGTCAGATAAAATGATAGTATTCAGTATTCGACTATTAGTCAAATGCAAATTTTCAACTTCTGCAAAATTTGCATTTTCCGAATTATGCAACTGTCAGTGCACAGCGAAGCGATAACTCAAGGATTCTTTAAACACTCTTAAAACATAAACGTAGAAAAAATATTTCTTTCACTCGGCAATTCTAACGACCAACTTTTGCACGATTATGTAAATTGACCGAAATATTCGACACGGTGTAACCTGTGCGTATATACCCGCCGTTAGGTTAAAAGGGAAAAAAATTAGCGGGGTGACCACCCTGATCGATTATCTCGCGACGGTAGTTGGAGGCAGAGTGCCACCCTGTCTGGCCATGATCGACCCTTGCTGAGCCCACATTGTACGCGAAATATCGGGAACAGGTTATTACACGGTAACAAATTTCACCGTTTATCCGTACGAGGGATGGAAAATATTATTGCTCCTTGGAAACAGCCCTAATCCCCTCAGACAAGGTCACGAAGGATTCGTTTCATTCCATCGCAAAAATCCTTGAGAAATTTACTACCAATTACTAAATAATTCAACAGCAAACCGAATTTGAACTGAAATGACCCATTAGTGACTTTCCAAAAGTGAGTTTTTATGTAAGTAAACCGCGATTGGAAAATTCGATTCATACCGATACAAATTGAAGCATACATGTAGAATACAAATTCGGAAAGTTACAAGCGACAATACTTACCAGTACAGAGCATTCGCGTTTTTTCGAAAGATGCTAATGGGTCACTTTGACCCGGTCGGTAGTTTCAGTGTTAAATTTCAATTCTCGCTAACATCGGAAATTATTCGAGATTAATTGAGAATCATACCTTAGGACATTCTTCAAGCCCCGTTCTCACGTCCCGACCATTTTTCACGAGTTTCGTCCGAAAACTTTTTCACATTTACGTCAATTACCCCCGAAGAGTTGAAATCGCGCCATAAAGAGGGCCATTAGCCTCGTCCCTGTTACCCAACCCTTTCACGAGGTCGCTGTAAGTAGCTACTTAATGGAAACCACCTTTGATCCAACGTTATCAAACACGACACAACGCGAGCAAACGCGTCGAACGTGATATTTCGGGGCAAACATTGACTCAACGTTAAGAAACACAAAGTTTCAATACGTCCCGATGTGTGCGCGATTCGCTTGATCCGCGTAACGCACACAGACGCACGTCGCGTGGTTCGAAACGCGCCCTAAAGAAAACCAACCGCTGCAAACGGCGCGTCGCCGCGCTACTCGAGGGAAAACTCTCTCTCTCTCGATCGTTCAATTAGGAGCAACAGGAATCATAACGTTTGTACGTCGATACACCCTCTGGCTTGTTTGTCGCACGAAGAGCGACCTTTATGCCGCGTTTCCAAAGACCGCTGCCCTCGTCGATCGCCGCCAACTTCGTCTGGACAAACAGCCGGTTTGTTGATCTTGTTTCTCGGCTGAATTTTCTCCGTTTCACCGAGCTTTTAGTAAAATAATCCAGGCGAAACTTCGCCAAGCTTGTTTTCACAGGTTCCGATATATATACTTGCCTTCGACTATTTGGAACTTGTTCGATTAAGGGCATGCAAATTTCGAGGGTTGTTTGTGCTTTTAGCTGAGAGTTTGCTGCTGTTCGAAGCGAATTTTTCATCGTAATTTTGTACTCTAAATTTTCGATACGAAGTATTACAAAACGTGGGTGAATTTACGATAGAGAGTGGCGAATTTGGGAATGAATTTTATCCAGAAATCATCGTCGAAGCGATATTGTTAATTAGCAGCAGCATCGTTGCGTGGAAGTTCGGTTAAAATCGATCTTCGTCAAAAGCTCTCGAGCTCGACAGCTATATAATCGATTGGACGCATCGCATCACCTAGTAGAATGGCCAATTAGACGAATTGCAGCAGGAGGTATCGTTTTTTCGATTTGCGTTAATTATCAGGCCGGGCTTGATCGGTGCCCGGCATATTACGATCGGCCAGTGCCAAAGCAATAAATCGCAACGTGGACCAGAAACCGAGACTTTTCAGTTGAAAATGCACGAGGTCTTCCTCTATTGGCCGTGTTCCATCCCGATGGAAGTTTCGAGGATTAGATTGGCGAAAAAGAGGAAATCTGGGCGGCTTATGGGTAAAGAAATGAAAAAATTTAATGGACCAACGTTAAACGAATTCGCAGGACATTTCCACTGGGGAAATCCGTCAAATCTGCCGGTCGATCTTTCTAAATTATTTCTAATAATCTTCGGAGGATCTGATCGCCCGAATGGTGGGCGAAACTGGGTGAAACGGAATAATTTATGAGTCACGCGTGACAAAATTCTAGTTTAAGGTGAATTTCCACCGAGGAAATCTATCAAATTTGCTGGTCGAGCTTTCCAAATTATCTAAAATAATTTTCGAAGATTCTAATCGTTAAAATTGCGGCCATAGGTAGCCTAAATATGGCGTTTCAGCCTTCAAAAGGGAATCTGAGTGCACTTGATGGGCAAAATAGGAAAATTCACGCGTCACAGAGGACGAAGCTCTAGTTTAGAGCGAATTTCTATTAAGAAAATCCATCAAATCTGCCTTTCGATTTTTCTAAATTACCGAAAATAATTTTCGAAGATCCTAATCATTAAAATTGCGGCTATAGGTGGCCTAAATATCTCATTTTAGCCTTCAAAAAGGAAACTAGGCTCAAGCTTAGAGCGAATTTCCACTAAGAAAATCCATTCCAAAATTACCCAAAACAATCTTCCAAGTCTCTAATCACTGAAATTTCGGCCACATGTAGCCCAAACACGGCGTTCCAGCCTCCAAAAAGCGGAGAATGGGTGCATTCGGTGGACAGAGCAGGGAAATTGATGCGTCACGCGGGGCAAAGCTCTAGTTTAGGCAGTGCAAACACCGAGTTGCAGTGAAAATCGCGCGGACCAGCAAGGATGCGCGTAATGTGTCTACTATTCGTGGTAGCCGTGTCGTTGCATCCCACGGATAACGGGCGTGTTCGCGTATCTCGAGCGTCGCGGATGCTTGAAATCGTGCATAAGCCCGTCGTTCGTTCGAAACGCTCCAACCAGTCGCGAAATGTTTGTACACATGTGCCTGGAGAGCCCTCGAGGCTCGAACTTTTTCTGATTCGCCGGAATATTTCACCGTGCTGCGAGAAACGATACAAATTTTTCCAACCTCTGCATACGGTATTCGTTGGCTGTATTCTCGAAAAAAATATACCACTTCGCTCTGTAAATCTCTGTGAATTTTTCTCTTCTTTTTTGCACGAATAGAGGGACTCTCCACAGGTCGCGGTACTTTTATCATTGCAAAACGGCGCATTTCTAATTTCATTAGCTTCACATCAGAGAGCAGATTATACGATCGATTAAGCTGCTCTGTCTGTGAAATTTATTCGTCGAGTTGCGCCGCTATCAATGACGAGCAACGACGCGTAGTTGAAATATTATAAGTTCCATTCGAGAATCACTTCGATCTTAGCTTAGTTTCGTAGCGGGTTTTATTCGCGATTCGTGTTAATTCGAACGATACCTGGAAGAGCTATAAATGCGCCATTTAAACCGTTTAACCGAGCGAACCGCCGATAACAGTTTCCCTGATCAATATTAAAAGGCGTTTAAAGCGAACGATTCTCTGGCGAAAGGGCGCATCTTTAGGCGAACGAAGCTCAAACATCAAACATTCATCCTTGGCTATCGCCGTGCTGCTATTTAAATAAAAACTAGGACGTAACTATAGCCGAAGATAGACACAATACCTCGTCGCTGAATTATCGATGAGAATCGTTCTTGTTCGTGGTCAATTAGAACGATCGCGAAGTCTTTAGAATTGAGGTGCGTGGGTGAAAAGTTTGCAATTCAATTACTGCAGAGATCAGGCAGTTGGAAACCGGTAGGAAAACTGTTCGAGACAAGTGGTTCGAAGCTTGTAACCGACATTGTACACGAAACAGTGAGACAGAGAAAAGAAGAGGGAAACCGGGCAAAGTAGCGTGACAAAGGCAGGAAGGAAACACGAAACGAACTTCCTCGAGGAACACACGAAGAAAGCAGTGAAACCCGTTCCGTCGAAATAGAGAAATTGTCGAGACACGCTCGAAGGAAAACTCGGACCTGCACAGTGGCGGTCTGAAAACAGTCGGGAAAGTAGAGTGAGACGTATTAACGGAACTCCAAGCAACGGAGAGAAGAACCAGGGTGAAAAAGGAGCGCGGAGACCCGCGAAGCTGGAAAATCTGGGAAGGAAAGCAGCGCGCGTTCGAAGGAAAGCTATTCCAGCTATGAACTCTCGACGGTATAGACTATCGGCGGCGCGGACGATGGAAGAGGATAGGAGCAGGCCTCTGTTGTATTCAGCGGACAAAGATAACCTATATACCGTTGCGAACGTCGAAGGAGGAACGCGAGAAACCGCGAAACCCCGACAGGGACAGGCTGTGAGCCGCTGCAAACGTCGAAACCATGAAGCGACAGAGTGAGATAGAGATGGAGAGAGAGAAACGTAGATGGCGAGAAAGAGAAAGAGCGAGCAAGGGAGGCGTGAGAGGAGAGAAACAGAATGAGAGAGACAGGGGGAAAGAAGGAATGAGGGAGCAAGGGAGGCATAGGTGGAGGGAGCAAGAGAGACACAGAAGGAGAGAAAGAGACAGCAAGCAAGGGAGAGACATAGAGGAACAGAAGGAGAGAAAGAGGCAGTAAACAAGGGTGAGACACGGGAGGAAGGAGGCAGCAAGCGAGGGAGAGAGGGAGGAGTGGCGTTAGCGAGTGAAGCAGTGGGGTGGCCGAGTGGGTGACGGGTTAGGCCGGGTGGGTGGCGGAGGTAGCTACCCGGTGGGTAGTAGTAGGTGCGCACCCTACGCGGATACCAGGTGAGTGGGGCAGAGAGAGCAACCAACCCCCGGGACAAAACGCGAAAAACCACTTGTGCGTCTCCATCCTTGCGGCTGGCGGTGTGTCCTGCTGATCGTCGCTCGCGTTTCTCGTCTTTCGTTCCCGGTTCAACGCCGCTCTAGAAAACTTCCACGCGACATCCAAGTCGCGATTAAACTCTCCCCGTGCCGTTACCGAGTCGCGACTAACCACCGTGAACTCTACTGCTACTACTCTTCTTCGATCCACGTCCAGTTCGAATTCGACCGCGAAACGCGACGGTGCAGCTCGAAGGAGAGAGGGATAGAGAGGGTAGAGACATCTGACTTTCTCCAGCGAGATCTCTGCTGAATAAACAAGGATCCAGAGAGAAAGGATCGAGGTGATTATTGTGAGGGGACGATCGGTATATATCGTCGAAGAGAGGAGAAAGTGTAGACAAACGACCCAGGCAGCGTGCCGATGCCAGGAGCAGCCTTCATCGATCCAGCTTTGAACCGGGGGTGAGAGGAGCTGCCGACACTGGCCGGGAGATCCCTGAATCGGTGATCGAGCCACGTGATCCACTCGAGGATCGAACTGACCACGGCCACTTCACTCTCGCCCGTTCTGCGCCATTTCCTTCTCTTCTCTTCCATCTTCCTTCTCCTCCGCTACTTCTTCTGTCTCTTCCTTCGCCTCTCGGTTTCTTGGATGGAGTTCGGGGTGGGGAGCGATGTTCCTGGAGAGGATAGGTTCTTAAGGTGAGCTTCTATTTTTCGTGGGATTTTTTCCTTTTCTCGGATCGATGTGCGTTCGAAGCAGAGTGTTTCTAGACGGGAGTCGGTGAAATTTTTAGGAGGTTCGCAGGCCGGAAGGGTAGTTTATCCTGTCGACAGGTGGATACGTGGTTGCAATAGGGGAAATATTCTTGATTCTCGGTGAATATTTCATGGGAACGGAATGTTTCGTCCAACGTTCTGTTCCACGTTTATCGATGTTTTTCCTCCGTCTGATATTCTATTTTTCCCTCCCCGAAATACGTTCAACCCAGTTTCGAACAAGGCGACGCGTAATTGGCCGGGGGAAGACGCGTCGCGATTACTTGTTGCTTGACACGACACCCTTTTGTTCCCTCTAAATATTCTAAAAATACGTTTTCCCCAGCTGCTCGTTCGTTCGCCGCCCTCCGGGGCAATTAAACAGCGCGGTGTTTGCTTTATTTCGCGCTGGGGCGTTAATAAAACTGGGAGAAACGGGTACAACGCACGAAATCGTCACGAACAACCGCGCCGTGACGTCGTTAAAATTAATTGAACTTTGCTTGCACCGATTCAGCATAGAATCGTCGATCGTTTCTACCCGCGAGTGTTAGATTTTTAATTAACGCTACGAATTCAGCTCAACAAGTGTGCGTCTTTTCGTTCCGATTTCCAAACGATATTCACCCATTTTCTTCCCCTTTTTCATCCTCGGTTGTACAAATAAATCGCTGGTTTATCTGGATAAAAGAAAGAAAAAAGGGAGGTTTTCTCTCTCTCTCTTTCTCCGGTAAATTTATTTCATTGGCGGAAACAACGGAGCTGTGCACGCGACAGGCTGTCTGGCTATCTGAACGCGCCGTTCTTTCTCAAAGCCATTTATGCTCGATACATAAAAGCGAAATATCGTTTCGCCCAACGAAACCGGGTAACACGTACGAAATTGATGCTCGAGGCGGCGCGTGTTATTAACGACAGCAGTTTCAAAACGACTGTCGCGATTTTTTCCCGAGTTGCTGAAAGCAACTGTATCGCCGCTCTGAATTCCCAACACTCTTAGTCTACTTATCGCTGAAAACGTTCTACGCGAAATTTACACTTGCTGCACGTGTTATAAATCCTACATTCACGTTTAAATTTCTCGTAAATTTTCAATTACAATTTTTCTCTATACCATGGAAAACACCAAAATTTTCTTTCGCTTCGAATTCTCTCGAACGTGAGATCATTTATCCTCAAAATTTGAGAAATACACCAATACACCGAGAATGGAAGAGAATGGAAGGGAGAGACCTGGATTGGTCGAATTACAATTTTTCTCTATACCATAGAAAACACAAAAATTTTCTTTCGCTTCGAATTCTCTCGAACGCGAGATCATCTGTGCGCAAAATTTGAAAAATACACCGAGGGAGGGGAAATGGAAGGGAGAGACCTGGATTGGTCGAATTCGGGAGAGGGTGGCGAACGGAGTACTGGGTAAAAATTTCACGTCATAAACGCCGGCCACTGTGCATGCACATATAGGTTTTACGCGTCGATACAATGTGGCGCGCACACGGGATCAACGTAACGCGTGATCGATCAGTGACGTGTTGCTGAAATAGCCAGCTAACGTCGTGTCTCTCCCCTTCCTCGATACCGCACGAATGTCACTCGTTTCGCAAATTCATTTCCCCTCGCGAAATATCGGCGAATTTCCCTCGTATCCATTCCTCTCCCACTTTTTTCTCGCGAATCTCGACAGTGTGTACGGGCGATAAAAATTCTTCGCACGTACAACTATCGTTGGGAGGGGAAAAAAACGTCTATTTATTTTTTCTTCGTTGTATATTCGAATTAGTATATATTCACCCGGGAGAGAGTGGAAAAATAGATCACGCGATGGATTATATTGGAAGCGTCGTCGAATCAGCCGGATGACACAGTTTCCGTGTATCGTGAGTGAGAGATTAATTTTTCATCTGGAACACGTGTTCCGCGTGTATCATTCCATTTTCATTATTAATCCTTCGGACGTAATACCGAACGCAGTGGCTCACGATTTCTCCATTATTTTGCGGATTTACGGATCGAGATTGATGGAATAAAGTGGAACGGGGGATACGTCATCGATGAAAATATCTCTTTAGTTCTTTCTTTGGAAAGTAAATACTTGTGAATTTTGCTAGTTTGATGATCCAGAGAAAAACGGCTAATTTACAAACCGCATCGTATCTTCTGTATTTTTCACGTACAGCCTTTAGCTGTTGAATTCTTCTAACTTCGTGGAGATGTAAATTTATTTTAATTTCAATTTAGACTAATTGGAGAATTAAATTGAATTAAATTAAAAATTTTCCATAGAAAATATGAAGAATTTAATTTCACTTAAATTAAATTAAGTAAACTATTTGCCACAGAAAGAATATGAAAATATAAGGAAGTGATGAAATTTATTTTAAATTAAATTAACGAGGAAACCCCCTTTTAATGAAAAATGACAACAATACCTTTGCACGACGGTGCACAAAGTGTACAGAAATGAAAAAAAAATTCAGCGGCTTTGAAGGGATTATTCGCGTGGAGTTTAAAGTTTCCAAGTTGATCTCTGACTGGCGTATGCAAATCGATGGTAACGCGAGACGTCGCGGAGGATCAGGGACGCCGGAAGCGGCCGGTTGACCCGGTTGCTCCGTTACACCGTGGCCATTACACGGTTTTTCCTCAAAGCTCGTCTAAATGAAGATTGATGGCCGTCCCCAAGTGTTCCCGAAAACGGCTGGAAATCTATTCGAGCTGCACGGGAACGCCCCTTCCGTGTCTCACCCCGGAACAGGTCGATCGAACAATTCCCGGGGGATATAAAAGCACAAGTTTTCATTGTCTGAACCTCTGCTCCTCCCTTTCACCTCCGCCACGATCGTTCGAGTGGACTTCTTCCGCTGGGAACGCGTTCGTCAATGATCGAGCACTCGATGGAAAATGGGTCGTTTCTTGCTGTTCTGTCGCCAAAAAATTTCTACCGACATTTCTCAATTTTCGCGATATACCTGATGAATTCCAAAAAATGATACGAGTCGTTAGGTTGAAAGAGAAGAAACGTCGGACTTTGTACGATCTTGAATTTATTGGTATTCGATAATTTTGTTAAAATTACGGAAATTTCATTTAACCCTTTGAAAGCCCAGGTGTCTTAGCCCTCGCATATCCAGATAGAATGTACCAGTGGTTTTAATTTCACGAGTGTCCAGTGAGAAAATGTGTCGCATACGCGAAAAATAATAAAAGAATATTTAGTTTTGTCGTATTCAACACAGTACGATTTTCAAGATTTTTCGAATAAAAATTCCCTCTCTCTGAAAAAAACACCCGAAGCAGCAATCTGACGCGAAAGATATCACACGATAAGTGCAAATTCATCGTATGAGCGATACTAAAGGGGTTAACAAACTTTCTCTCTCGAACTAACAATTACCACAATCCGCCACAAACTCCCGCTGAATCTAAAAAAAAACCCCCATCCAATGAAACCCCCGTGAACAAAACACAAAGCCATTCGAAAACTGCGCAACGGGCCAACGTACGTTTTCCAGATAAACATCCTGCACGAGTCTCTGCACAATCGGTCAACCGAAAAGCCTCGTTGATCCCTCCCGTACAAAGTGACAAACAGCCTCTATTTATCTAATCATGCATCGACGTTACCTTATCTGTATTCTGTATTCTGAACGATACACGTTTCAATAGTTAAATTCGTCGATTGGACGTCGCTCGGTGTACCTCCGTGCGCGCGCTTCGTCCGAAACGAGAGCCGGGCACTTCTCTACGCGCAAACCTTCGGAAAACTGTGAGTTCTCGCGGAAGGTAGGAGAAAGAAAGACACTGTTCCGTGTTTGCGGGAAAATTGGAACTGTCGCGGCGATAAGAAGTGCGGGCACAGTCTGGATGTTATCGAGGTCGGTGCGGTGAAGAAGAAGAGGAAAGCAGCGAACGGAACTCGATAAGGGGTAGAGCGCCAGGCGAGAAGGAGGAGAGACCATGAGCAACTCCGGGGCGATTCCTCTGATCTTGGTGAAGAAGGAGCAGCTCGTCGAAGGCAAGTACCTCCCCGTTTAGTCTTTTTCCATCGTTGTCGTGGTCGATTGTGCGAACGACAGAGCCTCGCGACGTCCCATTGTGCCACCGGATGTCCCGTTCTCTACCGGTTCTCGAGCAGCCGGAGGAAATGATGTTAGGCCGCGACTGTGTTATCGATCCATCGAATTCACCGATCTGTGTCACCAGGCCTTTCTGATTTTCCCAGCAGCGACGTTATTGTTAAGAATTCCCTTTTATTTCGTCGATTCTTTAAATTGGGAATCGAGGTCGAGAATTTTCCTTGCTACGACCAGATTTTCTCGGAACGTAGTCTGGCTATTGTGCTTGGTTTACTTTCAAACGGGCTGACGCCGAAATTCTCAACTAGCCCTCGTGGAGACAGTTCAACGAAGCTGGTTTTTCGGTTTTAGACGGTACGACGATGTTTGTCGCCTGGGGAAAATGGTGAATACATTCGAGAGATGTTGATGCGTGAAAGAGTTTTCTACTGTTCGTTCAAAATAAGAGTAACCTCGCTCTCGGACCGATTCTCGTCCGTTCTGCGCATAGACAGAGAGCGTAGCCGAGGGTAAGACGGAGAAAAATGTAGTAAGTGGGGGTTTGGACGTTCCAGTCCTGCCTTAGGCACGTCCCATGCGCGAAGCGAGGTTACTCTTATTTTGAACGAAGAGTAGTTCTGTTTTCCGACAAGTGTTGACTCGTTTGATTCGCTGTTTTTGCAAGTAGCATGATGTACGAATTTCACGTGAAATATATAGCTTCCGTTGAGTGAATTGAGAGCACATAGGAGTAAAAATTAGTAAAAAACGAGAGTTGAAAATGTTCGTAAACTCGAGGGACGTTGGAGAACCCAGGAAAAAGAAGGAGAACGGTTGAAATTTTCACCTGAAAATCAGGCTGATTTGTTGCTTCGCGTGACTTAGCCGTTCGACAGATAGACGTCGAGAATTTTTATCGAATTTTTTTAATCCACAAATTTTCGAAGGTTCGATATTTCATTTTCGAATGAAATTGACAAGTTAAACGAACGAGAGATAAACGTTATTTTATCTGGAAGATGATAACGACACGTGATACATTGTCGGAACGCGAAAGTTGCTTCTGCGTGTCTGCCAATTCGTGACGTTTACTCCGCGAAAGTTCGTATTCGCCTGGAATATCTCGGTTTTTTATCTAAAGCGTTGCTCCGAAAACGAAGGAGTTCCGGTACGAGCAATACTCTGCGTTTTCCGTCGTGAACGGGTCGAAACGCGAGCCACTTGGCGCTCGCGAAATCAGCGCATCTTCAGCAATTTTCCCAGAAAATTTCACCTCTTGCCGTAACATGCTTTTTTTTCTATCAACGTGTGTTTACTTGCTGATCAATAATCACCGCGCGACACGCAATTTTTCTATATTATTACAGATGCAAACAAGATAGCAGATCTGACTTCCTTATTCCATCGACGCACGCAATCTCGCGTTTCCCTTTATTTTCTCTCTAATTCACCGAATCCTCCTCTCTTCCTCCAATTTCGCGGAAGAAGCAAATTTTTCGAAAGACACGTTGCAGACTTTTCTTTTATCACAACCTGCGAACCTTAGATTTGCTATCCAATTTTTTCTTCGCGATAAATCTCTCTGTCCCAGCGAAATCTGAATGTATCATTGGAAATTCAGCGAGGGATAAGATTTACGGTCACAGTTTCGACGATCATTTTCCATTTTCTCGGAAAGGAAGAAGTATTACTCTGTTCGAATGGGAATTTTGACTCTGTGTGGTTGGCTTGTTCCACTGGTTTTGGTGGAAGTTTCGAAATCAAGCCTTGGTAAACGTGTTAGCCGCCGCAGCGAGCTTTTCTTTCAGTCGCTCGTAAATTTTCCGCCACGCGAACGCCGGCAACCCTTTACGATTTCGCGCGGCGAAAGTTGCCGGGGCGAATCTGCTCGCCTGTGGAGATACAGGCCAATCCTCGATAGATAAGCTTAACGGATTGTCTATCCGAAGATTTATCTCGGGGAATTGCGGGGGTGATTCTTGTTCTTGTCGGATTTTTTGTTTTCGAGGTGGTGAATGGAATTCGATTCGTTCTTTTGTAGTTTTTACGTTAATTTTGACGTGAGGTTCTTCGTCAATTTTTATGGACATATTTAAGACATCGGGAAAGTGAAAATTGAGTGAATATTGCAATCGGTTTTTTTGCAATATTTTGTATTATTAATTCTGACGTGGGGCTCTTCGTCAACACTTTAGGAAAGTGAAAATTTTCTTGCAATATTTTGCATTATTTTAATTTTGCACCATTAATTCTTCTAACGTATGGACTTTTTAGAGATACTTGACACTAAAGTGAACATTTTTTTTCACCTCATTGCATTAAAATGGAATTTATAAATTGAGAGTGACGGAAAATATTTGGAAAAATGGAAATATCGGAAAGAATGATGAAAAATATTTCCATTAAATAAACTCATATACGTAAAATTTGACAGAAAATATTTCGATTAAATATATAAAATTTGACGCCCGATCGATCCTTTCGTAACCAGTATAAGACTTACATCCTACTTGAGTGCTCCCACTAAAATTGATCTCAATTTCTAGCAGCATCCATCGCAAATGCGATCGCTAGCCGAATAAATAAAAAAAAGATTATCCAGTCATGAAGAAGTCGTTAAAGAAGGTTTCTAAAGAGATCCCAATTTCATAGCAGCTGCGCCGAATAACCCGGTATAATTCATCCATCCAGAAAATCACGGAATGTGAACGTTCCTACAGCGAACTGAGTAACGCGAAAGTCACAAATTTTCCACACCTCGGTAATCCCCTGAGCACATTGTCTTCTCTATTGTACATCGTGGTAACAATGGCAGGAGCAGTTTCACGTGGAAATCCCCTCCTTGGCTCGCTCACTCGTGCAGAGTGTCCATGATAATAACGCCTCGGAGCGGAAAAGCTGTGCAGGTTTTCCCAGACGTGAACGGGCAAGCGGCCGCGGAGGCGTTTTTGTCTGTCGGAACGACAGGAAGTCAGTGTCAACGGGATTGTCGCGGGGTAAACGTGGAATCGATACACACGAGGGGGCGATCGTGTATGCTATGACACAGATTCGCGTAGTTTCTCTGTCGGGGGTTTAAAGATGTGGTAAAGTAGGGGAAAGTTGGGGAAGAATGACGATACCGGCGACTGGAGTGCTTTGATAAATATGTTAGGTTAACGAGGTTTCCCTCGGCCATTCATGGCTTCTGTTCATTAGGATCGTGAATTTGAACTCGTTTCTTTCTCTTTAGGTAAAGAGAAATTTTGGCAAATAAGAGTAATCATTCTCTGTGAACAAATCTTTGGATTCTTGGAAATTTCATTTGCAGTTTGCACGTTTTGTTTTAGTGCCTTTGAAGCCTTTGAAAAATAAGTGAAGTTACTGTAGATAAGTGCCAATCTTTTCACCGATCTTGAGTCTGTCATCGTTTCAAGCCTTTAAAAAACGATTCAGATTGCTGCAAGTAAATATGAATTTTTGTCGTTTGAATTTTCGTAATAAGTTTTCCAGAAGATACTTGGTTCGTGCAGTATCGTGTATTTTATATTGCTCGTACGCGGAAGGCAATTAGCGGTGCAAATGTATTACATTCGGTCGAATTTTGTTTTTCTTTAAACGAAATGGTTCGTTGGAAGAGGTATCTCGAGGGTCTGAGTGATTTACAGAGGGAGACGGTAACGATAGCCTGGCGATGGTGGAAAGCGGCGGCTTTTAAACCATCCAGTGGAAAAGATATACGTTTTCTCGGCCGTGGGTAACCCGAGCTAAGTTAAATCGGTCGATCGTTAATCTTTAAAGCTTCGCGAGCCACGTAATGACCGATAGTCGTGCACCTTTTACGAGGTTTAGCGGGCTTTGTTTCAAGGATGAGCGCGGTGAAACGCGGAACCTGGTCAGGAATAATAGAGCGATCGTTGCTTTGCGCGTCCAAGTGTTCACGAATAGCGCGGAAAAGTCGCGGGAAAATTTGAATTCCTGCGGCATCAGAATTGATTCGGCACTGTAATTAACTCTTTGAATTACCGACAAATTTTCTTCGAAATCCTAAGTTTCCTCTATTTCTGAATCGTCAAATTTTCGTAAAACCGAACTAACATTGCAATTAACTCTCGCACGTCGACAGATTCTTTCTGTCCCAATTCGCTTGGCGGGAAATTTGAATCACCGAGAAATTTTCCTCTGCTTCCAAATAATCAAATTTTCTTAAACTCGCGGATGTCGACAGCATCATCATTCTTCGATTACCTTCCCCCAAAAATGCCATTTAACCCTTTCAAAGCTGTATACTCACACATGCGTTCACAAAACAGTCGATAAACTCACATATATTTCACCAACAGAAATGGTCGACTTCCTTAAACAGAAAAGAAAAAAATAGGAGAATTGACCTAGTTACGCGACACACAATCAATCAGAATTCCCATACGCCGCGTAATCCTCCGTCTGCAAAAGGGTTACCATGCAAATCTGGCTCCCTCTGAATCCCAAACTTTCCGGCATCAACGCACTCCCCTCCGGTTGATCCTGAAACTGTAAATATTGAAGCGACTAGGAGGCCAGCCTCGCCACGATCTCCCCCGCAGAAACGACATTCTGTTCCGCGATTCAAGCCAGCACGACAACTGCTAGGACAAAGACAACGCGATTCCTTTGGGTCGCTCGACGTCGAGGGGCGGGCGGCATTAATGCTTAAACGAGCCACGATTGTCCCCCGGATTTCGTTTCGCTGCCACGTGTTGCGCGTTTTCTCCAACCAGACCGAACCTAACCACCCTCCACCCCCGTACCTTATCGGTAATCCCGATCCACCGTGCTCCACAGCTGGTGCACACACGCTTCTTCGACTTCCTGCCACGAATGCAAGCCGGAACAATGGATGTTACGTCGCGGGACAGTTAATCTCTGACACTCGCCGCGTACGTGGCGCGGTCGGAAATGCGCGCCTAGCGTCCTTTTCTGATTTCCTGCCCGACGATCTTCCTTTGGTTGGACGGTTCAATCAACCCTCTTTACCGTTACAATGCCGGTTCTGATATTATTACGATACGTGAAGGCTCTTTTTCTTTTTCTGTATTGTAGCAAATAGGTCAGAAGACTTAATTAAAGCGGTTTCTATATTTTACGCGTATTGGCACTCTGACGTCTTTAGCGTAGACGATTTTCTTTTGGACAAATTGATATTCTAAACGCTGGTTGACAACTCAGGTAACTAATTTATCAGCGCACTTGACAATCGATACCTCGTATATTGATCTCTTCTTTAACAAAAATTGCACATCTTTGGTAAAGTTAGAATTCAATTTTCTACAGTTTCTGCTCTAATTTATTAAAGATATTGTCGTCGTAATTCGGAGATACCCTTTATCGAAACGATAGTAATTTTTAGGCGTACATGGGTAGGTTATTGTTTATTTAATAATTGAAAAATTTGGAGTTGACGTCTACCTTAAATTCGTCAATATTAAAAATTCCTCAATTTATAAAATTTGCATGGATAGTGTTAGAGTTTCAGCCAAGACGGATTTACGACGGGGCAATTGCAGAAATGCTTCGTCTGTCTACGTGACAAAACAAAGGGGACCTTTTTTTGATCAGCACGGTCACACCTTTGCAAGTAAGGCCCGTCGTAAATCGTCGCGGTACCAAGGGGTGACTCGGCCTCGAAACCTCCCGGTTTCAGCGGCAGTTAGCCACCACATGGCAATTCTGGGAAATACCCCAAAGTTGCCAAGTCGCCGTCCACCCCCGAACGCACGTGAGGAGGCTCTGTTCCCCTTCCTCAAGGTACCACGCCAAGGGCGTAATGGAAGGGAGAACACAAGGTATTAAAACCAGTGAGCAGATAGTTACAAGAGACTTAGAATACAGACACCTAGAAGATAGAATAGATAAAACCAAGCGACACAAGTTGTTCACCGAAACACACACACATTCAGCACGCCACAACATCTGTAAAATACAATCATTCACAGTCATCTCAGTCCCAAGCCGTTTAATCTTGGGTGGTCCTTCGAAACAATCCATAGGCGGCACAACGTGCATATAGCTTAGGTGAGCGCGCCTTAACAGATAGTGAAGAACCAATTAGGAGAAATTCCCGAAATCTCTTCGCGCAGAAACACCTCATTTTCACCTGAGATTCCACGCTCTGCAACAGAGTTACAGCTCTTTGTGTTACAATACTTCAAAGTATCCGAAAATTCCGCGAACCTTTTCAATTTCCCCCTTCCCAGCGGCGAAATCCGGGTCAATCTCTTTCCATTAAAACACCCGACGACTTTTTCTGTCTATTGGGAACATCCGGAGTATTCAAATTTCTCTCTCTCTCTTACTCTGGTCGCCACTTGACGGCGAAAACATTCGAGTCCGGAATGTTTTTCCAACGGGACGTCCGACACCCAACCCTCGATTCATTTCCTCCACCATTTTTTTCTCTCTCGCCAGTCTAACCCAGTTGCACGCTCAGCCATGATCGAGATTCGCCAGATGTATAAACACGACGAAATTCCTCGCCCTCGAGCGTTCAACTTCTCCGCGAAATGCTCGCCGGTGATTTAACGGGATTCGCGCGCGTCGGAGAAAAGGCGGGAAATTTGAAATGATCGATGACAACGAGACGAGATAGTTTCTCTCCCTTTCGTCCCCTCTTTTCCCTTATCTCCAACCCCTTCCTCCCTGTGTCCTCCGTTTCCCCACCTCCGGAGAATTTCTCTGTTATGTTCGTAACCTACTTTTTCCGCGGCCGGAACAAAGCCGCGCGTAAAGTGACGTCGATGGTGCGCCAGGGGAAGCATTTAATTTCGAACGCAAGCTTTGAGGTTATAGCGTGTGTCTCGGATGCCACGAGAATATTATTCTTTAAATTCGGCTGGACCTTAGATGATTAAAGAATTGTTTAATTAAATGGAGCGTCCTCGGGGCTCTCGGTATTTAAACGTCGGCCCTTGAACGGCGCGGTTCATCAGTGAAAGTGCAGTTCATCGGTGGTATTAGAATTCTTTTGAGTATTTCAAATACGAGGTTAGTTTGTTATTCGGCGATACCGATCGATGGAAGTTTGTCCAGTAATCGAATGCATTACTGCAATCAGTTTGGGAATTTCAATGTGGAATTATGAATTTTGATAATTTCAATTAAGCTGCGATCTTAATATCGATCGATGTAAAATTCGTCCAATAATCGAATATATTGCTGCAATCAGTTTGGAGATTTAAATGCCGAATTACAAATATTGATAATTTCAATTAAATCAGGATTATAGATCGATAGAAAATTTATCCAATAACCGAGCACACGAATAATGAACGTTATTTGCAATTTTCTGGATACCGTTGGATAGTAACGATTTTTCCGAAATATTTTCGAGCGAAAGGGCGAAATGTCTTTCGTCAACGAGCTTAAATTCTTCGGTGATGTTGGCTGACAGCCTCCTCCTCGCACAAGCATCCCTTATTTTCCTGTTTTGCGCCCCCGTGACCAGTTGGTGGTTCACGACAACCTAGTTTTTAGGCTGAGCCAACGAGGCGGGCTGGTAAAGTGACGTTTGTGAAACCACGATATAATGAGGCCGAGATTTCAAGTGTCACTGGCAGCCTTTTCGAAGCGGCTCGCTGAAATACACCCGATTCTGAGTGGGTCGTTCGTTAACGACTGAAACTTTCGCCCTTTACCCCCTTCTCCACCATTATTCTTATTTTTTCACCCGTTTCTCCGTATCGAAATCCCCCCTTCCATCCGGACGAAAATTTCTTTCTTCGCACCGAATTCGAGAAACGGTATTTTCGTTTTTTAATCCTTATTTTCCCGTTACGGACGAAGGGACTCGGTATTTTGCAGTTATACGCGAAAATATTTTCGGTATTTTAATTTTTCGAGCTTTCCAAATGGAAATTTTCACGAATTTTTAAGCAAAGGGTGAATTAACCCTTTATCTCACGATTTTTTAATTACTATGTTACTTTCGTTAGACTTGGACATTCTCTGTTTCAATACAGAATTAGATAAATCGAGGATAATGTTAAAGTGAATCCTCTATACCCAAATTTTTCTTCGTTTAATAGAAAAGAAATTGCAAACGATTACAATATAAGAATTATTATTGTCGAGAAGGTATATAACTGCAAAATCAGAATAACGACATCTAGTACACTTGGGCGAAAGCAATGTTTCGAAACAGTCCTTCTCGACATTTCGCCAGAGCAGTCGTAGTTCTATACGAGAAGTCCTACAGGAAGGACGCTAACCCAAACAAGAAGCAGCCACGTCAAACTCGGTATAAGTATTAATAACTTCGTATTACACTTAAAATATCGTTATAGAAAATACCTTACGCATAATTAATATTAACAAGCCTAAAGAAATTGACTAGAAATTATAGAAAAATAAAGGAGAGACGTGGGAAACGTAAATAAACCAATATGTATAATAACCTTCACATACGTAGTTAGGAAATAGGTAGCCAAATAACGAGTGTGCCAGTGACGAGACGAAATGAAGCGTGAATAGATAAGAAAATAATGTAACAGTGTCAAATATTTAAAAGAGGAATTCGAGATTGAAAGAGGGGTGAATGCAGGGGAAACTAGAGGAAGAGAAGAGACGGTGATACTGATTTTAGAAATGAAAAATTGGGAGAGGAAGCAAGAGGTGACGAGGAAGAAGAGTAGGTTAGGAAATAAGAAAATATATATCGACCACGACTTGACTGAAGGGGAGAGGAAGGTTTAAAGCACCCTAAGAGGGAGAGCAAGGGGAAACTAGAGGAAGAGAGGAGACAATGACACTGAGTTTAGAAATGAAAAATTGGGAGATAAAGCAAGAGGTGACAGAGAAGAAGAGTAGGTTAAGAAATGAGAAAATATATATTGACTGAAGGGGAGAGGAAGGTTCAGAGCACCCTAAGAGGGAAAGCAAGTGGAAACTAGAGGAAGAGAGGAGACAGTGATACTGATTTTAGAAATGAAAAATTGGTAGATAAGAAGAGTACGTTAAGAAATGAGAAAATATATATTGACTGAAGGGGAGAGGAAGGTTCAGAGCACCCTAAGAGGGAAAGCAAGTGGAAACTAGAGGAAGAGAGGAGACAGTGATACTGATTTTAGAAATGAAAAATTGGTAGATAAGAAGAGTACGTTAAGAAATGAGAAAATATATATTGACTGAAGGGGAGAGGAAGGTTCAGAGCACCCTAAGAGGGAAAGCAAGGGGAAACTAGAGGAAGATAGAAGACAATGACACTGAGTTTAGAAATGAAAAATTGGTAGATAAAGCAAGAGGTGACAGAGAAGAAGAGTAGGTTAAGAAATGAGAAAACATATATTGACAGAAGGGGAGAGGAAGGTTCAGAGCACCCTAAGAGGGAAAGCAAGTGGAAACTAGAGGAAGAGAGGAGACAGTGATACTGATTTTAGAAATGAAAAATTGGTAGATAAGAAGAGTACGTTAAGAAATGAGAAAATATATATTGACTGAAGGGGAGAGGAAGGTTCAGAGCACCCTAAGAGGGAAAGCAAGTGGAAACTAGAGGAAGAGAGGAGACAGTGATACTGATTTTAGAAATGAAAAATTGGTAGATAAGAAGAGTACGTTAAGAAATGAGAAAATATATATTGACTGAAGGGGAGAGGAAGGTTCAGAGCACCCTAAGAGGGAAAGCAAGTGGAAACTAGAGGAAGAGAGGAGACAGTGATACTGATTTTAGAAATGAAAAATTGGTAGATAAGAAGAGTACGTTAAGAAATGAGAAAATATATATTGACTGAAGGGGAGAGGAAGGTTCAGAGCACCCTAAGAGGGAAAGCAAGTGGAAACTAGAGGAAGAGAGGAGACAGTGATACTGATTTTAGAAATGAAAAATTGGTAGATAAGAAGAGTACGTTAAGAAATGAGAAAATATATATTGACTGAAGGGGAGAGGAAGGTTCAGAGCACCCTAAGAGGGAAAGCAAGTGGAAACTAGAGGAAGAGAGGAGACAGTGATACTGATTTTAGAAATGAAAAATTGGTAGATAAGAAGAGTACGTTAAGAAATGAGAAAATATATATTGACTGAAGGGGAGAGGAAGGTTCAGAGCACCCTAAGAGGGAAAGCAAGTGGAAACTAGAGGAAGAGAGGAGACAGTGATACTGATTTTAGAAATGAAAAATTGGTAGATAAGAAGAGTACGTTAAGAAATGAGAAAATATATATTGACTGAAGGGGAGAGGAAGGTTCAGAGCACCCTAAGAGGGAAAGCAAGTGGAAACTAGAGGAAGAGAGGAGACAGTGATACTGATTTTAGAAATGAAAAATTGGTAGATAAGAAGAGTACGTTAAGAAATGAGAAAATATATATTGACAGAAGGGGAGAAGAAGGTTCAGATCACCCTAAGAGGGAGAGCAAGGGGAAACTAGAGGAAGATAGAAGACAATGACACTGATTTTAGAAATGAAAAATTGGGAGGTACAGCAAGAGGTGACAGAGAAGAAGAGTAGGTTAAGAAATGAGAAAATATATATTGACAGAAGGGGAGAGGAAGGTTCAGATCACCCTAAGAGGGAGAGCAAGGGGAAACTAGAGGAAGAGAGGAGACAGTGATACTGATTTTAGAAATGAAAAATTGGTAGATAAGAAGAGTAGGTTAAGAAATGAGAAAATGTATATTGACTGAAGGGGAGAGGAAGGTTCAGATCACTTTAACCCCTTGTGCTACAGGGACGAGTCTAGCTCGTCACGAGTTTCCCATGCCAAACCGCACTACGACTAGTGTAGCTCGTCATGCGATTAAGACTATAGTTGAGGTACAGCAAGAGGTGACGGAGAAGAAGAGTAGGTTAAGAAATGAGAAAACATATATTGACTGAAGGGGAGAGGAAGGTTCAGATCACTTTAACCCCTTGTGCTACAGGGACGAGTCTAGCTCGTCACGAGTTTCCCATGCCAAACCGCACTACGACTAGTGTAGCTCGTCATGCGATTAAGACTATAGTTAACATGTTGTAACATGCGCAAAATTTGTACAGTTAATTTTTAAGACAACAAATTTTCTGCAGCAGCCAGTTGTGTATAAGAATAGCATTAGACGTGAGGCTCCCTGGCAATGTAAACAATGCCAGATACCTTTACATTTACCGGAATGTTTTGAAAAGTACCGCACACTTGAAAACTATTTGCTATATCTAATTGAAGTTCTATTTTGAATTATTGTGGGGTTTTTGGTACGAAAGAGTGAATGTGGGGAGAGAGTTGGTGAGAATGGCCTGGAAAGGAAGAACGAACGGAAGACGATCGTGCGTGGCCGCGTTTGTTTATGTTTAGATAACATGGGTGGTCAAGCCGATCGCGGTGTGTTGAGTGTTGGATGCGTGTGTTGGAGAAGAAGAAGAAGAGTGAGGTGTGTGTGTTTGAGCAGAAAACGAGAAGCATCGAACCGTAAGAGAGCGAATTACATTTTCTTGTGACAAATCAAAATATTCTTAGTGAACAGCACCGGCGACGCCTGGGGTTACTTTTATTCTAATAAACACAAAAAGTAATTAACAAAATCCCACATTATGTTTTTTATTTTTGTCATTTCGATCTTCCACAATGAATTTATATATCGTGGCTAGTTAAAATTAAATGCTTCTTTAGTGCACGATTTTTCACAATTAAATCGCAGCGCCAAGGGGTTAAGAGGGAAAGCAAGGAAGGAGAGATCAGAGAGTAGAAAAGTGAAGGTAGGGTACAGGAAAATGGTACAATTGGAACGAGGACAAGGCGAAGCTAGAGAAAGCTAAGATCGTCCTTTTCACAGCCACCAGTCTGAAAACAGATAAATATTAATCTAACTTTCACGTGGCTTTGTATAAACGGTTGTAACGCAAATTGATCGCAAATGCAATTCTTCCCTTATCACGTATCGAGCATAATTTAAGCCCCTCGTTATCAGACCGGATTTAGTTAATTCGAAATATCGTTGTTCGATGGAATTCGGGTGGTTATTATGGTAGAACAATCGAGAACAATCTAACATAATCGATTCATCGCAGAGGTTCAATTTAGGGCCTCGATTTGCTTAATCGCCCCGGCTGGACGTGGAATTCCCGCCAAGGTATTTGCCTTTGAATTTTCAGCCCTCTATTAGCCTAACAAGCTCGCGAGACGTCGTGCATTCGGTTGCGTCGTCCGTGCAGCTCCACGGCCCCGTGCAAACACGAATCTGCATCCTGTCGGATTGCCCCTCGCATTTCGCGCAAACGTAAACCTCCGCCGCGGGGAATTGCATGCAAATTTGTTTACACGAACATGAGTGACTACTGTGTGTATCGCTCAGACGTCCGGAATTTTCTACCTTTCTTCCGGATACCAGATTCTCCGATATTGTATTCGAATATGTGCCGTCTCTTTTCGCAGGGAAACACATTTGTGAAATGTAAATTTTTGGGATGAGTGGTTTTCGAATTAAAGTGGTTTCGAAATTAATTAGGAATTAAGAATTTCTGTTTGGGGTTACAGCGATGTTTGAGTTCTCGGATGAATTATTTTCGAGAGGCGATTTTCGAAGGGAAATTAGATAGAAGAATATTTACATTAAAAACGAAAGAAAATTCGTAGGAATCCTTTGAAATTAGAATATTGCTTAAAGTTACTTCATTTTTATTTAGGGTCAAACTGACATTTAAATTCTCGAATGAAAATTAGGCAGAGAAATATCTGCATCAAAGTCGAAGGAAAATTCACAAAATTGGGGCATTCTTTAAATTTGCTTCATTTTTATTTCGGGTCGAAGTGATATTCAAATTTTTGAACGAATTCCGAATTTTCAAATAAAACGAATATGCAATAAAATCGAAAGAAAATTCCTCCCAAACGCTTTGCCAAATTAAATAAAATTAGCGTATTGTTACAATTCGTTTCCTTTCTATCTATGATTGCAACGTTCTTTAAATCCTCTAACCAGTTGTTCTCGAAAGGCAGACCAAGCAATTTCTCAAAATCGCCGTATCGTTAAAATTCGTTTCGCTTCTGTTTACAATTACAATCCCGTTTAAACTCTCCAACAAGTTGTTTTCGAAAGGCTGATCGGCCGATTTTCATTGACAACAACACGTCGTCGTATCACGAGCCAACGAGGCACATATACGCGCGCCAGATTAATGAACAATCATAGACGATTGGCGTCGCGCGCGTATTTCGACGGTGTCACGATAAGCGGCTGGCAAATTAATTAAATTCAACTGCAATCGATAGTCGCAGCTGACGTAGCCAGCAAATGATCCCTGTGTCGCGATTATATCGGGTCCCGGTTACAGCCTGTGGAACGCATCGATATTCGATTCGGCCTTCCACGTTGGCCCACACGTTTTACGTTTCCTCAGCGATTCCTGAACGAACAGAGTATATCAAATCGTTCATTTTCACCCCTTTCGAACGTGCAAACACATCTCGCCAGGAACGAATCTATCGACTCGCTGCTGTTTATTCGGGAGAAGTATAATTCTGCGTTGTAATTATAAATTTCATACTTATACTACATATATGTGTGTAGTGTGTATGGAAAATATTTGTGCACAGTGCAGTTTCACTTTGACATTTATGCAGGGATTAATTGGGTCGAGGAGTATTTTCAGTTTTTGTCGTGTACTCGCGTCGGTTTGAGTTATGTTTCAAACTTGGATCACGGGAGAAAAATCGGACTGTTTTCTAACGAGGTCTGAAGCGATCCCGGAATACCCTTTCTCCAACGTTATAATATAAACGACTTGATTATGCGTTCAGCGCTCGGACTGACTCAATACTTGGTTGTTTAACGTTCAGAATGATACTGATTCGAAATTCAGAGGAAGTCACGCATCTCAGCTACTGAGGGCGGAGTTTAATTTTGGAAGTGAAAAATGGGAGAAATAAGAACATTAAGTATTGGTCGTAGGGTGTGGTGGTGGGAAGTGGTGGTAGAAGGTGGTGGTAGAAGGATGAGGTGTCGGGGTTTTGGGGAATTCCGAAAAAAAGGAGATAGGACATGAGAGAAGGAAGACACTAGTTCAGTAATTGGAAAATCGGGACAATGGTTAATAAACTGAGTTCTGGTGGTGAAATTACCGAGGGTACGCGCTTAATAACGGCCCCGGCTAATCCTATGGGTCGCGGATTCTTCAGGCCTGTCTTACAATTTCCTTAAGCTATAAAAATAAAAGGAGAAAGGCTCGATGCGAAAATAGACAAAAAAATGTTCGGTACGGAACAGTTTTCTTTTTTTATCATTTAGAAGCACCTTAACTCGATTACGAATGTTTCGCATCGTATAAACGAAACACAGAGATTTCATTTTGTTTCGAATCTCGCTCTAATTTCGACTTGACCCGTATACAGAGAAATAATTAAAAAGCTGCACTTTCCTGCCCCTCTCTACCTCGAAAATATTCCAAATTTTTTCCAGATGAGAAAATTCTCCGAAATGTGTGAAAGGGTTAACCCGTTCGTTACTACGG
Source organism: Habropoda laboriosa (assembly GCF_001263275.1). Taxonomy (NCBI): domain Eukaryota; kingdom Metazoa; phylum Arthropoda; class Insecta; order Hymenoptera; family Apidae; genus Habropoda; species Habropoda laboriosa. Next base: position 1,922,023 of record NW_017100262.1, read on the forward strand.
GTGACTGTAGTCTGTTAGATTTATCAGTCAGTTAGATATAACAAAAATTAATCTAACTATAGTATATATTGTTGTATTCCGCGGCTCGCGATTCCTTGCGTTGGTTTATTATATTCAATAGGTACGCGGTAGGAGAGCCTGACGGAAACTGGGGCGAAATAAGGGAGCTATTCTGCGCGTAGTACTATTCGACTTTATTAGACAGTTCGGTGACGTTCGGTGCGTGAAGACCACTAGACAAAAATCTGCTGTTTCGACGGAAAAGGTTTCTAGATATAGGTTCGGTAAGTACGAGAGTAGGGGTTGGTCTCAGAGGTCAATGTAGGGAGAGGCGGTGAGGTCTAGGTTCAGCGATGAGTAAAGGATGATGTGGAGGTCTAGGTTTCGGGGTGACTAACGTTAGGATGATGCGGATTTGTTTAGAGTTAAGGAAAGGAGGCAGGATGACTAAAAACTAATGAAAGATAGGAGAGAGGTATACGACAATATTACTTTTCTATACGTTCGGAGAAGTCCGTTTAGCCTTACCACCTCTGCTTAGTAAAGATCTAAATGTTTATGATACGTGACAAAAGGCCCTTCGGTCCCAAGCGGGGTCGTAGGCAATATACAGTGCCTCAGTCCGTAGACAGTGCTCTTACCATCAAGTAGAGAAGCGAACCTTCCTTGTGTCTAATAAAAGTTTATAGTTTAAAATAAGGATTATTAATTATTTAACAACCAATAAACTCCTGTAATCCAATATAGTCACCTAACGTCTGACGCTCGCTGTGTACTACGATAAATAATTTTCAAAATACATTACGTTGTAACATCCCGTCCTGCATCTACTCCGCGAACCTTGTTACAGTCGAACCTTATTCTGCAGAGCGAAAGCATATTCGCGAACAACATAGCCGTATCGAAAGGGTTAAGAAATATGTTAAAATTGTAATACTGTAATATACAGTGTGCAATTTAGTTGCTCTTTTCGTCAAAGAGTTTCAATCGGCCTGTAGGAGAAATATTTTTTCAAGCGGTGATCCGTGATAAGTTTGCCCTTTAACAACCCGAAAGCCGAAACTCTGAACCTTTAATCTCGACTCGGGCAATTATTACAGCCCACATGTGTGTGTGTATTTTCGCGATTTAATCTACTTTACCGTGGGCGCGTTGATGCCCTTTCCCGAGCTGGACGCGCGCTCGCCATTTTAAAATAACAACCTGGAGCAGAACCGACAGTTGGGGAATTAATTAGATTGAGCTGTGCTCGGTAATTGCGCGCGACGTGTGTGTAATCGTTGGCCATGATTCACCTAGCCTGCGCGAAGAAACTTTGATCTGGTGATAATGTGTTTAGGTGTGCGAGCAAATAATTGCGTAGCTTCTTTTCCCACCGCGGTGAAAATAATAAAAATAGAACTGATCTAGATTGCTAGAGTGTCTCGCTTGTAACGAGCAATTTTAATTATTTCCACTTCTGAAAGTAGAGAACTATTGGAAGTGAAGAGAGCACGCAGCAAAGGTGTTTATGATAACGAAAATTCAGCTCGAGGTCGTTTGCATTTCTTTACGTTCGCGGATATGACGTCACAGGTCGTTGAACTCGGCTTAATATTGAGGTACAATGTAGTATAATAAAAGACATATTTTAATATGCAAAAAGTATCGATAATCTTGGAATAAACTTCGAGATGACCCTGAGAAGACTTTTCCTTGTCATAAATTTCTTTGGAACATGTTTCCTTACTTCCAATAGCAGTGAAAATAATTTAAATGGTAATTACAAGTGAGATTCTCTGTATACAGGAAGCTCCAAAAAAGTGTTATCACCTATACGAAACTGATAACACAATATATCATATCAAAATGTGTATTTTGTCTCCATTCATTCTTTTTTTTTTTTTACTGAGAAAAAAAGGGAAACATACACTACCGGCCAAAAGTTTGGAATCACCTCCCACTTTTGCTAATTTTTTATAGATTTCAAGTTTATCTCAATTCTACATTTATCAATTTATCTCGTATCAATTGATTCGAATGATAAAAAATTCTCAAAGTCGCTGACTTTTTTCTAGAAATTTTTGTGCAAATTGCAATACTCGGTGATTCCAAACTTTTGGCCGGTAGTGTATGTGCATGCATACAAATTCTCTGTATACAATCGGTCACAAAATGATTCGGACACTATTTAGAACGTTATAACTTTTTAAAAATTTCACCTAACGATTTGAAGTTTTTTGAGAAGTTAATGTTAGAAAAGTCCAAAAAGCGAAGGCTTGAGTGGGCCGTGTGCAGTCTTCTGCTGCGTTTCCCTCCCTCCTAGGGATAGTTCTGCCTCAAGGCTAAGAAAGGCCATATTGTCAAGGGGGTCCTCTTGACTAGGTTTTTCAGGAAAGATAGAATTGTATCAGCATTCGTACAGTATAGTTCGAAATACAAGCATTCTCTCTGTTTAACCGCCCACGTTTATATCTTATTCCACCGCTCACCACCGTTATCCTGACTGATTTTCTCTTACATTAGAAGGATTAGTTTACTACACATAGTGTGTTCAAAAGATTTGGAAAAAATTGCAATTTGTGAGAATTGCGAAGAAAATAGCGGAGGTCGCTTTTCACAACTTTTTTATCTAAGCTCGTAATGAAAATTTAAAAACTACCTGTTGTAGATCTATGTGAATTATACACACGCTGAAAATTTCATCGAAATCGGTTGATGGAGAAAGATGTAAGAATCTTAAGATTTATTACCGTTGTAGGCCGATAGTCGTGAAATAATGCTATTCTCACAATTTTGAACTGTTTGTAGCTCGTAGCAACATTACCCGACTTGGATGAAATTTTCAGAATATGTATAATTGACACAGATCTACAAAACGTATTTTTTTTAAATTTTCACTGCGAGCTCAGATAAAAAAGTTGTAAAAAGCGACCTCCGTTATTTTCTTCGCAATTCCCACAAATTGCAATTTTTTCCAAATTTTTCGAACACGTCATGTGGTAAACTAATGCTTCTAACTTCTCAAAGAACTTCAAATCGTTAGGTGAAATTTTTAAAAAGTTACGACGTTCTAAATAGTGTCCGAATCATTTTGTTACAAAATTGTAACATTTTTCCTTGCTTCCAGTAGCAGTAAAATAATATGAATAGTCGTTACGAGTGAGATTCTCTGTATACAGGAAGCTCCAGAAAAGTGTTATCACCTATACGAAACTGATAACACAATGTATCATCGCAACAAGTGTATTTTCTCTCCGTTCGTGGAATCTTTTCGTCTTTCACCGAGAAAAGAAGGGAAGCATACGTGAGTGTATACAAATCAGTGTGTTACAAATTTTTTGAATCGCCCTGTATAATGATCTTACGATCGTTCGGGAGAAAGATCTGAGCTGTGTCACGTCGCGGTGAAACGCGGCAATACACATGGACGATCCGGGGTCTCGAATTAATTAATCAGAGCCGTGACGGGCAGCTGCGATCGACGTTGAAACGCGAACGCGATTCTCCCAATTATATAACGCGGCAAAGTCGAAACGTAACGCCGCGGACAGAGCGAGGGATCGAACGAGGCGAATAAACGGCCGCGATAAGAGCCAATGAAAGCGAATCGAATTTCGTTCGACGATCGACTGGACGGCTCGGCGTTCGGACAGAGAGAAACCTATGTGGAGTACACGGAACGCGAGTATCGTTGAGAGAGTGTTGCGTAGGTAGAAAATGATTTAATTATTGGAAGTTTCTTTTCGAAACGGCTTTGTTAGAGAGGAATGTACATAATGATTCACATGCGAAGCATTAGGGTTAACCTATATTTCGTGGATACTGCAATAGCGTGCGTTTTATTGCTACGCTGTTGATTTGTTGCTGTTTCGTCTAACAGAATGTCGAATTCAGAGGGAATTTTTAAGTGAAATTGAATTACACTATTTTTCAGAGTTTTGTACTTTGTTTTTTTTTTTTTATGTTTGCTCAATAGATTGCGCATGTTAGAGTTTAGCTTACCGAGGTTTATGACATGGAGCAGGCAGGCAGTTATCTTTGAGACCTTTGTTGAATGCGCGTACCATCCGTGCACCAACATTAGGATGGTACGTGACAAAATTAGTTTTTCCCTTTTTAATTATGTTTCGCTAGTTCGTAGAATTAGGACTCGGTAACACAGGCCATGTCATAAACCCCGAAGACCCCAAGCGGTGACCTGGCGAAAGACGTCACCAAGTCCGGGGTTTTTTTCCTAACGGTGAACAGTCAGTCACCCCCATCTCTCCCACTTTCTCTCGGGAAGAACCCAGTTCTCCTTCCAGAAAGGACACACGCCAAGGACGCAACGGAAGGGAGGACACGAGGAAAGGGAAACGGGAGTGCTGGGACCGGACAGGGGTTCTTAAAAGAGTAAGAGAAAAAATATGAGAGACACAAGACAGTCAGAAGTGTCACACATCACTACGGTCCCAAAGCCGTTATCAACCTTTGGGTGGTCCTTCCAGAGAAGTATAGACGGCACGTAGTGCAATATTCAGGGCTCGAGTTCACCCTAACAGCGCATATAGTGTGTTTCATATATACAACAGTGTTATCACACAACTGCAAAGTAATCAAATGGTGAATTTGCATTGGCATCGTGTCACTTTTTCATCTAGCAAAATTTAGTGGGAATTTTTAATTTTTTATCACGCAGATACAGTGTATTTAATACAGTGGATTCCGGTTAATTGGGACCGCCGTTTATTTGGGACAGATACTGAAGAACGGAATATAAATACGTGTTTACTTACTTTTCATTACCTATTGTTAGTCTTGTTTGCATGCTTAAACGCACGTTTGTATTCCAGACCGAATATTACATACGTTTTTGGCTTCATTTTTCACGTTGTTCAGATTTTGCCTGCTGAAATTCGCTTTTCTGGGACAAATTAGTCCGGTCCCAATTAACCGGCATCCACTGTATATACTACAGTATATTGAAGACAATCTCTCAAACATCTAAAACAATGTACTAAAAATGGAAGAAGTCCTTGCTTCCCGATGACTCATAAAGAAATCAGGTTAAAAAGTAACAGCAACCCAAAATCATTTTCCAGTTATCAAAGGTAAAAAGAAAAATCTAGAGCAATCTGTAAATTGCAGAAGAATACTCGCTGTACGATGCTCGACTCGTGAACGAGACTGTTTTCAGCTCGAACGCGGTTAGTATCGTTGCGCTCCCGATGGCTTAATCCCGGAAGGGCGAAATTCTAGTAGTTGGTGTGGTGATGGTGGAAAAGAGGTTTCTCTCCGTAAGAATATTTTTGAACTCGTTTATTTGCGGTGGTGCGTGTGTATATGTATATTAGGTCAGTGTATGTTGCGATTGGTTGGACGTTGAAGGTGGTGGAAAAGAAGGACTCGAAAAATGCGGAGGTGTGATTGGATATTAGGAAACTAGCGGAAGGAGAACGTGAGGGTGAAGGTGGTGTGTAAAAGTTGAAATAATTTTGGGAAGACCCGGAAAGGGGAAAGGGATAGGAAACATGGCCAGGATGCGACTTGAACTGCTTTATGGTAGGGAAGGAATTTGTTAGGGGCTAGGAAGACGGTTGGAAAGGACTGTTTATTAGTTTATGATGTGTTACTGGCTGGTGGGCTGCGCGACCGGACACTCGCTTTCTCTTCGATCTTCGACGAAGTCTCGTACTGTGATGCCCGGTTTGCTCCAATTCCTCGGAACCAGGACTCGCTTTCCCTTCGATCTTCGACGAAGTCTCGTACTGTGATGCCCGGTTTGCTCCAATTCCTCGGAACCAGGAGCAGATATTGGGGTATCGCTGAATTAAAACGCTTCAGTATCGTCGTTGCATAGAAGCAGAACTTTATTTAACGGAGATTTTGAGACGTTACGTGACGTGCGCGTGGTAAAATAGAGAATGAACGCGGAAATGGAGAAAACAGGGCTATTTAAGGGAATTTTCTGGGAAGATGGACTTTGGGAGAGTTGGAAGGTGAAGTATGAGCAATGGCGAAAGTGGGTGACTAGTTGTGAATGCAGATAAAACTAAGGAATGAAAATATTTGAGGGTGTAACAGTACGAAGGAGGAACAATAACTCCGGAAATCGTTGGAGAAGGAAAAGAAAGTCCCTGAACACGGCGGAAGTTGGACAAAGGGAGAGGGAGTTGAGCAATTTCGCGTTTGGTCACAGGGCAAGAATCTAGGGACGACTTTAAACGAGCTCCTGACGTCCGTTGGCAGCCGGAGAGATCGGAATGCTCCAAGTATTTGGCAAGTGGTCGGAATTTCACGGCAGAGTTGCCGCGATTCCGCCGTGCGGAAACACTTTCGCGGCCGTTTCGCGTTGTCATCGAAACGGCCGCGTGCTGTCATCGGGACGATAAATCGCCGGATACGAAATTCCGCGAACACCGCCAGAAATCGCCTGGCCCTGTTCGCGAATGGTGATCCTAGACGAAAGTTTCCTTCGTCGCGCGGCTAACGAGATCACCGACTGCTGCCTCCAACGATCGATCGTAGCGAGAGAATTTATCTCTGTTTCGCTCTTTGAGGAATTAGATTTAGTTTTGGAATTATTGTACGGTAGATCTCGCTGTCTATCTGTGTATTTGTCGGTTGTTCGAGTTTTGCCTTTATTTACTTTCTCCCTAATGGCCCTTATTTGTTAGATTTTCTGTTAGGACGACGGATTGCCCTAAGTTTATGATACGGTCGACTAATTTGCTATTGTTCAGGATTCTTGTCGTTATTCTGAACGTAACACTAGAGACATTCTGAACAAGACACTGTACGAACGCATAGACACTCTGAACTCTGTGTTGCGATTAAGTATCATTTTATTTATGTAATAAGGATAGGGAGAAGATAAATGAATAGGTATAAGATCGTATTTTAGAAAAACATATAGGATAATAAAGATAATTAATATGATGTAATAGAAGTTGAGACGTGAGGTAAGGTAGATGTAAAATAAATAGAAAAGATGTAGCTGGAAGTCATCCTAAGCCGAAAGGCAAGGATAATGGTAAAAAAAATCATTTTATTTGCTAAATAACCGAGCTTCACGACCCTGTGGAGGTAAGATCTTCTTTGACCCAGAGGTCGAGGCCCAGAAAGTATTTCATTGACTTACAGTTAGCTGTGTTTCTTCAGGTCGTGAACCTTTTCGGTGTCCATTCGTAAATTTTCAATGGGATTGACGTATCGTAAAGACATTCTATTTAGGCACGTGAGTCCCGTTAGGATCAGTCACCCCTTGCGTTAGAATTTATGCTGTCACTCTTCCAATTTGGAAATTCCAGGGTGGTAGCTATGCTCGTTGCCCAAGGAGGACGAACTTTATGTATCGGTCACGTTCGTCAACGCCCATATCCTAGAATCTATAGTATGAACCGAATATATTGACCGGTAATGGCAGTTCCTCCTTCGTCGCTTTTTCACATCGACGAACCATGCCAAGTGAAACCTGACTATGCAATGGTTCGACAGGTCAACGTCATAGACATACAGGCTCTTCTTGTCTCTTTTTTGCTCTTTTCGATTCTCTTCGCTCTTTTCGTCTCTCTTCGCTCTTTTCGTCTTTCTGTCTCTCTTCGCTCTTTCTGTCCCTTTTCTTGTCTCTCCTTGTCTCTCTTCGCTCTTTTTATCTCTCTTCGCTCTTTTCGTCTCTCTTCGCTTTTTCTGTCTCTCTTAGCTTTTTCTGTCTCTCTTCGCTCTTTTCGTCTCTCTTCGCTCTTTTTATCTCTCTTCGCTCTTTTTATCTCTCTTCGCTCTTTTTGTCTCTCTTCGCTCTTTCTGTCCCTTTTCTTGTCTCTCCTTGTCTCTCTTCGCTCTTTTTATCTCTCTTCGCTCTTTTCGTCTCTCTTCGCTCTTTTTATCTCTCTTCGCTCTTTTCGTCTCTCTTCGCTCTTTCTGTCTCTCTTAGCTCTTTTTGTCTCTCTTCGCTCTTTTCGTCTCTCTTCTCTCTTTACGTCTTAGAAGGGTTCACCTCCTTTATCCGTCTTAGAAGGGTTCACCTCCTTTATCCGTATTTCTTCTGACAGTACGCTACCTCTGTCTTATATTTTACGAGGGTACGGTAGTCGTAGATTAACCTCTTAGCTGCGGCTGAATTTCTGCGATACTGTATCTCTGTACGGCAACGGCGACGACGAATAAATTATCATTTATTTATACGCGAAAGCCACTATAGTGGCGTTCAGTGGCTAAAAAGTTAAATGCAGAAAGACTCCATAGAAAACACGGTGGAGGAGAAATAACCTTGCCTAGCCAATAATTTTGGTCCAGCAATAAAATACGATGTTCTCTCGCACTCTCGCTCATTATTGTCAAACATCATTCAGCATAAAATAATTACTCTGTTGACACACTCCACAATACACTCTTCTTTAAAAACGTCCAAGCCAACCTACTATCATAACAAACATCACACACGAACATTTTCATCAACATCGTTCCAATTCTCTCACGTCACACCGAGAAACTCGGCGTCGCACTTTCAAAGACACTTGTTCAAAGTCTGAAATGTTTCTCAAACCGAATCATTCGAAACATCGAAGAATCCCCCACGGAAAGAACTCATCTTGTTCCTCTCTCAGCGACAATTTCATACAACATGACGAATTTCTCCACGCGACACACGTACGGTATTAATCACAAGGGACAGTTTCTTGGTGTGTCGCGTGACCACGCAGATAACGCGTTCTTACTCGCCATCTATTATTTTCCTTGCTATTAACCTTTAAACAGGCAGCGATAAGAAACGTCACCGGTCGTCGTCGATCAGTCCTACTGTCATTTCTCTAACAGAGTCGTCCCGAGCTCCTCCGGTTCATCTAAAATTCATTAAATTGCCGCGGGAATTATTCAGCCCTCGTTCGCGGAATGTCGCTTTTCTTTTTCATCGTGGAATATTAACATACCAACCTGATATTCCTCCAATATTTTTGCTTCCTTGGAATTCATTTTCGACGGTGGAATTAATGGGTGACTGATATCATGCTTGTTACTCAAATATTGGTATTTCACTGAGAAGAATCTTAAGTATAGTTAATCGAGGCTTCCAGGTTTAAATCGTATCGAATTATTTTCGATTTCCCAAATTTTCGCGAACATTATAGGTAACTTCGTTGCAGTTCAGAAATCACCGATCAAAGTGTCATTTATCAGTGCATTCCCTGAATCCTCATGCAACCAGCTGTCATGCTAGAAAAAGATTGAAAATCGAGACGAATTCGCTGAAACCCGGAAGCCTCGATGAAAAATTCAGGCAATCCAGGTAGAAATGCCTCAAAACTCGCAGCAAAAAATTATTCTAATCGCACAATCTTTCAATAACGATTCCGACGAAAGCAACATTCCTCCGCATTCGTAAAACCCGCTGAGCAGTTAAAAATCTCTCTGTCTGACCTTTAAACGCCTCATTCCTCGACATTCGTAAGTTCCTGCCGCTCAACACTCGCATTCTCCTCGTAGAATCGGAGCTACTTTTCCAAGGACTCTCCGTGAAAATTCATCGTGGACGATGTACGAGCGTAGTGTGACAGGGGAGCGGGGGTGTTTGACGGCGAATTTCCGTCGTGGTAACAGGTACACGGCCCGTTTTGTCACTGACCTTAGGGAACGCACGCGATAAGCCGCAAAACGGAATGTCGTGTCGCCATGCCACGGCCGTTATCGGACCACGGCATCGTTACCCCGTTGTCTGTGTTCTATTGATTTTCCTGACCTTGTGCGACGGCGAGGCCGCGAATTAGCCCGATATACTCTTTAAAACCAGCCGCCGCCGATCTCTCGATCCATCCGGGGTTTGATTGTCATAGGCCATCCGTCGCACGTATCGACTGTTCGTAAATAGAATCGTCGTTTCACGATAGAAAATTCAACGGTAGATAGGAGTTAACGATTGGCGGAGAGTTGGACGGTAGGTTGGCTTGGTTGGGTGACGAGTTATATACCTACAGCGTGGCTCGCGAGTATGAGGGCAGTTAGGTTTGTAGAGAAAATATTGTACGATTTAAATTACATTTCTTCGCTAAAATTAGCATAGTGTGACAAAAAGTGGCTGAATATACTTTTTTGGATCTTAGTAAGTTTTAGGTTAGGTCAGTATTGCACGATTTAAATTACATTTCTTCGTTAAATTTAGCATCTTGTCTCATAAAAAATGACTGAATATTTGTTTTTTTTTTACGTTAGTAAGTTTTAGGTCAGTATTGTACGATTTAAGTTACATTTCTTCGCCCAAGTTAGCGTAGTATCTCATAAAAAATGGGTGAATACTTTTCTTTGGATCTTTTAGTAAGTTTTAGGTTAGGTCACTATTGCACGATTTAAATTACATTTCTTCGTCAAATTTAGCATCTTGTCTCATAAAAAATGACTGAATATTTGTTTTTTTTTCACGTTAGTAAGTTTTAGGTCAGTATTGTACGATTTAAGTTACATTTCTTCGCCCAAGTTAGCGTAGTATCTCATAAAAAATGGGTGAATACTTTTCTTTGGATCTTTTAGTAAGTTTTAGGTTAGGTCACTATTGCACGATTTAAATTACATTTCTTCGTCAAAATTAGCATCTTGTCTCATAAAAAATGACTGAATATTTGTTTTGTTTTTACGTTAGTAAGTTTTAGGTCAGTATTGTACGATTTAAGTTACATTTCTTCGCCCAAGTTAGCGTAGTATCTCATAAAAAATGGGTGAATATATTTTTTTGGATCTTAGTAAGTTTTAGGTTAGGTCCGTATTGCACGATTTAAATTACATTTCTTCGTCAAATTTAGCATCTTGTCTCATAAAAAATGACTGAATATTTGTTTTGTTTTTACGTTAGTAAGTTTTAGGTCAGTATTGTACGATTTAAGTTACATTTCTTCGCCCAAGTTAGCATAGTATCTCATAAAAAGTGGGTGAATACTTTTCTTTGGATCTTTTAGTAAGTTTTAGGTTAGGTCACTATTGCACGATTTAAATTACATTTCTTCGTCAAATTTAGCATCTTGTCTCATAAAAAATGACTGAATATTTGTTTTTTTTTCACGTTAGTAAGTTTTAGGTCAGTATTGTACGATTTAAGTTACATTTCTTCGCCCAAGTTAGCGTAGTATCTCATAAAAAATGGGTGAATATATTTTTTTGGATCTTAGTAAGTTTTAGGTTAGGTCAGTATTGCACGATTTAAATTACATTTCTTCGTCAAAATTAGCATCTTGTCTCATAAAAAATGACTGAATATTTGTTTTTTTTTTACGTTAGTAAGTTTTAGGTTAGTATTGTACGATTTAAGTTACATTTCTTCGCCCAAGTTAGCATAGTATCTCATAAAAAGTGGGTGAATACTTTCTTTTGGATTTTAGTAAGTTTTAGGTTAGGTTTGGTCCACGATAACTCTTTAAGTTTCGAAAACTGAAAAAAATATTCCAATAATGGAAAAATCACTTAAGCGATTTTTTAATTTCAATTTATTTAACTTACTAAAACAGTTTTATCTAATTTCCGCAAATTCTTTTCCTATATTAATCGAAGCGAAGCCCAACCTAACCTGCAAATTCGAAAATACACCAGGAAGATAAAATTTCTAATTATTATCTCAATGCATGTTTAATATCTGCGAATGTCAAGGTGGATAGACTCGCGTATAAATATTCCAGTCACTCGAACTCGATCATAGATTCCGCGCTCGAAGCAGAATTTTCAGGTGCGCTTCCTCGAGGGTGGAAAGTGGTTCAAGGTCGTGGATTTTCCATGAAAATTCGGCGAAGATCTGCTCCATTATCCCGGCAATATCCGGAACAGCATTCGCTGGGGAAAATCGGGTCGAAGGTTGTTGGTAGGGGATGGTTCTGCCTCTAGCTTCGTCGAGGCAACAAATTGACAAATTGAACCAATCAGGTTCCAATATACGCCAATCGCTACGATGTTCCAGCATTTTTTCCACACACTTCCTGCATCTTTCTTCTCTTTAATAACCAAGGCACAATACTCTCGAAATAATGTCGTCGTTATATCGATAATTGAATTCTCCTCTGATAACGAACACACACAATACTCTTGAGGTGGGTGAGGAACGCCGTTGCACTGGTTTCGCCTCAATTTATTAAAATCTAAATGCGACGATCGGCGTACAGTTCGCTCGGAATAATACGGCAGCGGTTCGGCGGGTACGTTTCGATGGCTGGTAAATGAGAAACTGTCCGGAGGTGTAGGCGTACCGGGTTTTTATATTGTTAGGACAGGGAGACAGGAGTAGAGACAGATAAAGATAGAAGTGGAGAAAGTGGTGGAAACAGAAAATTCGTAGTGCGCTTCTTATGCCACTCGAGGAGGAAGGCAAGTCTTAACCCGGGGAGAGACGAAGGAACGGAAGGAGTTGGAGAAGAGAATGTTCGCGTGGAAGAATAGAACAAGGTTCGGTAAGTTTGTTGGCAACGACGTACCCGCAACACTCTCTCGAAATAACGTCGTTACCACCATACGACGATACGGCGATTGAATTTTCTTCCTAGAATTATTAACAGGAATTACGGGTTAAATCTTGTTTACCTGTGTTTGATAGCGTTTCATAGTTTATAGGGGTAGCCAGGTTCGCCTTCTCTTTAGCACGCGTGAGTAATTTACGGTGGCCTGGTTGCGCCTGACTCATTGTGTCCAATGGCTGCAGAACTAATTTTCGGGCTAATTAATTTCCCACCGACCGCAACTTGTCCGCCACCGAGGTTCTCTCGCTCGTCGGCCCCTTGCAGCTCGAGGTAACGACAAATTAGTCGCGCCTCGAACCTGATTTCACCGGAAAGCTTGTTGATCGTCCGCCCTTATAGTGCTTCTTCTCGAATAGCAAGATGGCAGGCCACCACTTTGCCGTCGATATCTCTACGTGTTGACGCGACCAGGCACGGAGTACTGGTACCAAACTCTCACATTTTTCCTCCGCAGAATTGTCGCAAATTGGAAAGAATGAAAAGCTGAACTTTCAACCCTTTCGCTGCGGCAGATTTTAATGTTCAACGTGGACTGACGGTAAATTTGTAACCACGGCTGCAAAACTTCTTATTTTGGCTGTATCGTTCTATTAACCCCTTGCTGTATGATAACTCGTCAGACTCGTGCCACAGATTTTGGTCAGTATCTGATGAAAACAGTTGTATCGGTAACAAAAATGAATATTAATTGGAATTCGTAAAACTGAAGATTTCCAAATTTAGTTAATCTACAATACCTTAGCTTTTCTTACTTAATACAGTACTAAAACGTCAAATAGCCGACGCTTAGACGCATAGGTATTAAAAGAAATCATACGTCAGGGGTTGAAATTCGGTTTATTAAATTAAGGTGGTAAAATGTAGAATTAAGTATTAAATCAAGGTGGAAGTGTACCGAAAGAAATTTTCAAAACGCCTATAGGCGCCGATAGTAGCGAAAGGGTTAATTAAACGGAGTAGCCGTGGTTCGTGGGAAAAGGTTAAAACCGAGAGTAGAACGAGACACAAAAGAGTCTCCTTGACCAGCGCGGGACGTAGAACAGAACTTGAAAAAAAAAAGCCGCGATTACAGCGAAATCTCGAGTGACTCGTCGAATACCAGCGGGGCTTGTTCATCAGAAATTCGATCTCGAGATCGGAATAATTCGCGGTGGAGGATCCGCGCGTTCGCGTGGAGCGGCCGCTTGCAAACCAAGCGAAAAGTCCGATCCAGGAGTGAAATGGGCGAGCTGAGGAGGGGTTTGGAACGACGAAAAAAAAAAACGAGCCAGGTGGAAAGGGAGAGAAAGCCAGAAGGCAATCTCGACGATCCTCCTTCGAATCCAATTTCTCTCCCGTTTTGCTACGTCATAATCGCGAGTCCCCGCTGGAGAGTGCACTCGAACGACGCTTTCCCCTCTCCCCCTCCTTCGGTTCTCTTCTCTGGTTCTCGAACTTTTCCACGACGTGGAGAGATTCACGGACAGAGTTTTCCCGGGGTCAGCCGGTTTTTTTTCAATAATAACCGACTTATCGGGATCGTCGAACCGGAAACTCGTTCACCACTCCCCGGAGAGTCTTCATTGAAACGCGTTATCTCGTGCCTCGATGCTTCCGCGGATTCCTCCTGATGGCCGGTGAATTTTTTCGAACGGTGTGAGAAGAGTGTAGTCTGGAGGAAACGGTGTTGGTTGAATTTTAACGAGGAAACACGACTCGTAAGGTAGCCTAACTTCATTCTTTATCGTGTGTATTGGATTTAGGCGATAAATTAAAATGTGGTGTTTCAATTATGAAACTATTCTTTATTTTATACGCGTGAACACAAGACAGGCAAGAACACAACACGTGCTAAACAGATGGTTAGTCGTGTCATTTACTACGTGAGCTCTTTATTTTCAAAGTGGTGCAAGTCCATTTTTTCTTTTGGCTATAGATTGTTTACAGATAAAAAGATCATGTTAAGTTATCGTTAACTCCAGTTTTTCGAAAATGGACCTGCCTCACTTTCAAAGTAAACGACTCGTGTCATTTACTACTGTTGAGAGTCGAGCAAGCATTGACATCTGAGGGCAGGCAGAGGCAAAATTGTCGCGGTCTTTTGTTTTAGGGCCTGTGGCTTCGTGGCTTGCCCAGACGAGTCAGTCTAAAGTCTTATGTCTTTTATTGTACGTCGTCTCATAATTAAAAGAATAGTTTAATAAATATAACAATAAATACAGCAACTATGTCTCAGTATGATGATCATTTTTGCTGTTACCACTACACACGCACTCATTTCTCGTGATAATCCAACAGTGTAGATCATGGGTGTCCAACCTTTCGATTTGCCTGGGCCATACGAAATATGTAATACAGTTAATTGTACGTAAGTAACAAAACCTCCTTTATTTTCGAATATTTTTTATTACAATGCAATTGAGTCGAGAAAAATATTGCTAAAAATCACATAATAATGTTGAAAGTTTACGATACTGTGCTGTTCAGGGCCACAGGTTGGACACGTGTAGATGTTAAAATTTGATATATTTGCAGTTCAAAAAGGTACTTCAAACTTCCTTTAATCTTCCATTTTTCCACCAAATTTCCTTAAAAAACAGAGGTCCGTGGAAATCTCAGTTGCCGAAGCAACGAAGAATTACTCGAATCCACAGGAAGATCGATTATTCCGCTTGCGTTCCCTCGAAAAGCGGAGGCTCGAATGGAGAAACAATTTCACCTTCAACGGTCCATTAGAAAAACAGAAAAAGGAACGATTAACCCTGAATTCCTAAAACAATCAAGAATTACTCGAATCCACAGGAAGATCAATCATTCCGCTTGCGTTCGTTTTAAAACCAGAGGCTCGAATGGAGAAACAATTCGCAACAACTTCACCTTCAATTTCCCTGCACTCGTACGAGTTCAATCTCGCGAGAGTGTAAGAATATGGTTGAGTGAAGGTAGGGACTCGGGCCGGTTTACGATCTCTCGGTCTGCGGAGAAATCCGGTCCCAACGCCCGACACCCCCACGCGCTAAGGGCTGGGTCAGGAAGGACCCAGCGACGTGCTCGAGCGACTTTGCTCCGTGGAAACCTCCAACCTGTGCCAGGGTTTCCCGGAGGCAAGAGAGGGGCGTCAAAGCCGGCATATAAGGACGCGTTAGGAGCACTGTGGGTAGAACTATAAGAAACGTAAGAATTGTAAGGATTGCAGGAGAGTAGATTGAACCGCGTAGTCAACGACGAAATAAATACAGTTTTTTTTAAATTATCGGACAAAGCACTGTTTGAAGTGAAAACCCTTACAAGAGGAACGCGTTGGATCTTTCGAATCGTCCTCGAAAAAATCTCGTGTTCTCCATTGTTCCAGCCGCCGAGGGTTGGCTCTCCCTTTTTTTTATTCTCTCTCGTCGACGATCCATTTTTACGGAGTCGCGCGCGTAATAGCGATACCAGGTCGCGCAATAATAGTTCGCTTTTCTGTTAATGAGCTATTTATAAGCGTGGAGTTTTTCCCGGCGAACGGACGACCCTTCCCTCCGTCTTTCTCTTCGTTCCTCGGTTCGTGTCCACGAACTCACTCCCCCCCTCTTTTGTTTTCCCGTTTCCACCTCGTTTTTTCCGTTATCCCTGCAGGCCAGCTACTACTACGCGCTCATTGTTGGCTATTTTTAACCAATTTCCTGTTGTGCGCGTAATTGACGAGCGACCCCGATCGATCCGACGATATCGAGATCCTTGTCGGGAACGACTTGGACCCTTTTCTCTTCTTTCTATTGTGTCGTTGTGTCGTTTGCAGGACTACCTTGTTAACCCTCGCCCACCGGTTAAGGACTTGAGACTGAAACGAGTGTTTTAATGCGAGGAAATAACGGGACGTGCTTGAGAAAAATGTGTATTTATGTGGAAGGAGGTTTTTTGAGAAGTAGAATGGATGGGGATGTTATGTTTGTGTCTTCTGGATGGTGTGATTCCCTTGTGGGTCGTTTTGAAGATTTAATAAAAAGCGTGACCCACCGGTGGGTTGCTTTGAAGATTTAGTAGACGGCGTGACCCACGAATTGGTCACTCCAAAGATTGAATAGACGGGGTGACCCACCGGTGGGTCATTTCGAAGATTGAATAGACGGCGTGACCCACTGGTGGGTTATTTCGAAGATTGAATTGACGGCGTGACCCACCGATGGGTCATTTCGAAGATTGAATAGACGGCGTGACCCACCGGTGGGTCATTTCGAAGATTGAATAGACGGCGTGACCCACTGGTGGGTCATTTCGAAGATTGAATAGACGGAGTGACCCGCTGGTGGGTCATTTCAGTGATCGAATAGGCGGTGTGACCCACCGATGGGTCATTTCGAAGATTGAATAGACGGCGTGACCACGAATTGGTCACTTCAAAGATTGAATAGACGGAGTGACCCACCGGTGGGTCATTTGGAAGATTGAATAGACGGCGTGACCCACTGGTGGGTTATTTCGAAGATTGAATTGACGGCGTGACCAACTGGTGGGTCATTTCGAAGATTGAATAGACGGCGTGACCCACTGGTGGGTCACTCCAAAGATTGAATAGACACGAATTGGTCACTTCAAAGATTGAATAGACGGAGTGACCCACCGGTGGGTCATTTGGAAGATTGAATAGACGGCGTGACCCACTGGTGGGTGATTTCAGAGATCGAATAGATGGTGTGACCCACCGATGGGTCATTTCAAAGATTGAGTATACGGTGTAGCCCACCGATGGGTCATTTCAAAGATTGAATAGACGGCGTGACTCACGAATTGGTCACTCCAAAGATTGAATAAACGACATAACCTACTGTTGGGTCATTTTGAAGATCGAATAGACGGTGTGATCACCGGTGGGTCATTTTGAAGATCGAATAGACGGCGGGTCACCACAGTGGAAATTCGTTGCAAAAGAAATTCCGATATAATCCAATCCTCTATTTCACGAAAATTCGCCTTCGATAAATAACTAAAGCACTCTTGCTGAAAGATATAATTTAATTAAACAGTGCTTTAATTGGATTAATCTTATTTATTTTCACTGAAAGTGTTTTCACTCAAGCAAATGATAGTCCATTCAGATGAATTCAGAAGAAATGAAAAGATGAAATGAATTTTGGAAATCTGTAGGATGTTCGAAAGAGGAAGAATTTTCTCCGGTAAATTTGTGTTAAAAGAGTGGCAAGATTCTTTAGCTGCTCCTGAAAGAATCCTCTGTCTCTAGATGTGCCATTCTCGTGCAGCATCTCTGTCTCCCTGAAAGTTGTCACGCTACAGGGACGTGAGAAAGGATGGCGAGTTAGCCAAGCCTCAAGGGCGCTACTCGTTAGCCTTACTGTTCTCTCCCTGGGATCAAAAGGGTGCGGAGATACGAACGTGCACGTCGCGCCCTTAAAGACGTCGCGTTTCGTCATTGTCCCGGCCTCTCTCGTGGCCCGGAAGAATGCTCTGATTTGCCGGGCGAAACGACCTTGGGGGAACGCTCTAGAAATAGGCGGAAAATGGGTGAAAATTCAGCGGGGATGTGGAACGTGAAAATGTCTTCGCCAAACGAAACAGTGAAATAACAATATTTCGGTAATAACATTTTTATTTATTAATCCTGGAGCGTCCAACAGAGGATAGAATTATTTCCAAAAATTTCTAAAGTATCCTAATTTTTTCCGTGAAAGAACTTCGGTGAGAAAAAGATTTCTGAAATATCTCAATTCTTCCGTAATATTTTATTACGGTCCTGTTTCACCGCGAATTTTCCGAATTTCGTTGGACCAATTTTCCGCTTTACTTCCAATCCACCCAGCGTGAAGTTATAACTAGATTTTCGCTCGATCAATCGTCACAATGGAGTTAAGCGTGTTTGAATCGAGCAGGGGCGAGCTAATGCGTCCCCGGTCGAGCACGACCATTTGCATAGGTCTGCAGTCGCGAAACTTATGCATTATGCGTGCACTCGAGGCCCCGAACTGCTCGCACTCTGAACCTGTTTCGCTCTCGAGTAAACGTGTGCGATATGTAAACGACCAGATCAATTCGGCACAAATAATCTATAGTGTGTTGTTCTGTGAAAACATCGTAATCTTCCTCCTCCTTCGTTCTCGTAAAACTGTTTTACAATCGTTCAACACTCACGACTGTTTGACTGGTAAATATTTACCGAATCGTGTTTAATTCCCCGTAAAACACGCTCGAAGATACGAAACGGTGTTCGAGGAAGAAGTTGAATTTGGTCTGAAAACAACGTGAGCTTGAATCAGTGGAAAAGAGAGAAACGAAGAAGGGAAGTAGTTGATGGTCGTAAAACGAGGGACTAAGGCTCGACCAACCCTCGTTTACATTTCTCTGTTCCAGAGGGGAGAGATTAAGTTCTCTCCCTGGTTCGGTGGCAGATGTTTCGTGACTGGCACTTTCGAAAAGTGTGCCACAAGATATCGCTTCTGTTTCCGTTTCCAGGCAGATGCTCGACCGCTGGATCATCCTTGTGGTCGGTTTTCACAGACTTTGCAACCCAGTTTCCACTGTAACTTCGCGAAATCTCTGCCGTTTAGAGTGTTTACGAATGAATTATCTGTACAAATTTTCCTCTCCGTAAAATTTCTGAATTTTTTTCTACCATTGGTTTACAGTGGAGACACTTCTTAAAAGAAACAAATTGAGATTTTCATTGGTCCACGGTGATTCATGGACACTGATCTAATCTAATTTAATATTCATTTTGGGAAATTTTAGTCTCGTCATTGGTCATGGCAATGAAAGAAGTGACTTTTGTAAAAAATACAAAATTGATATTTTAATGGTTCGACAGTGTTTCATAGGTATTGACCTAATTCAATATTAATTTTGGGAACTTTTACTCTCATTATCGCTGAAGACACTCGCCATCGGAATAAATTGATATTTTAATGGTTCGACAGTGTTTCATAGGCATTGACCTAATTCAATATTAATTTTGGGAACTTTTACTCTCAGTATTGGTCGAGGCACTGTCCCTCGAGAAAGTGCCTTCTTCAAAAAAAAAAAATTGACAGTGTTTAAAGACACTAATCTGACTTGATATCAATTTTGGGAATTTTTACTCTCATTATCGCTGAAGACACTCGCCATCGGAATAAATTGATATTTTAATGGTTCCACGGTGCTTTATAGACTCTAATCGAATCTAATTTAATATTAATTTGGGGAACTTTTACTCTCACTATTGCTAAAGACACTTACCTTTAAAACAAGTGATAATTTTTAATGAAAACGGTGCTTATAGAAGCTAATCTAATTTAATATTAATTGCGAAACTTTCGCTATCATTATTGATCAAAGCACTGTCCCCAAAAAACGTGTCTTCTCAAAAAAACAAGAAAATTGATGTTCCAACGATTCGATAATGTTGCATATACACACTAATGCACCTCGATATTAACCGAACTCCATTCTCGCTATACAATAGAAAATTAAGTTGGCTGACATCGAGCTAACCCAACTCTCCATCGAATCACATCCCCTGTTTCGTTCCAACTGGTTCAGATTCCACGAACTTCTTCCAAGGATACTTCATTATTCAGCTATGATTTCACATTTACCTACCTAGCAATATATCCACAGTGTGTCTCGCAAAAAGGTCGACGAACTTCTGCACCGCACTTGGCCGTACTAAAACATTCTGTGCCAAAAGAAAAAAAACCTGTAAACTCTTCTGAAAACGATAAAGTACAAGAAATTCGAAGTTGACACAACATTCCAGACACCGGTGAAATCGATTTTGCCCGGTTCCACGGTCACCGGGGCCCAAAGTTGGACGAAGACTCGTCGAGACCACGAGGGAGAACGGAATCGTCAGCCACAGTTTCCGTTTACAGCGACCCAGATAGAGCGGAAGTCGTCGAGGGGCGAGAACGGTCCAAGTTGGGACGTTCCCGTGTTCGCGGGGGCCAATTGCGACCCTTTTCAACCGTCGAAACGAGCATTGTCACACCTTCCACGATTTTTCTCGCTTTTTTTTACCGCCGCAAACGAAGCTTGCTTGTGTCTGTGTCCCTACTGCTTTCGATTTTTGGTCGATTTTTGCTTTCTCGTCACTCGTTCTCGCAGCGATCTGTGATTACTATTCGACGAAGAATATTCGAGGTGAATTTAGAGAAGTGAGTTACGATTTTTGAGTAGTGGACGATTTATTAGCAGCTATAATTTTTTATTAACGTGCTCGCTGCCACTGACGCAGCCTGTGCGTCCCAGTACGCATTGCCCAGCGTGCTATAGATTTTCCGGTGGCAGCGAGGGTGTGAACGAGGAAGATCGTTCTTGAAAAATTTATGCAGAGGAGAATTGAAGTATCAAAAATTCATTCCTATGAATAGTTCGCTGCAATTAAGCATTTTAATGTGTTTTTTAAACTTCGTTTCGACGTTCTGACGAAACTCGCGTTGGACCGTAAATTATTCAACGGAGATGAACGAGAGTGGTTGTGTGTTTGCAAATGTGCGCAGCATCGAGAACTTTGTCACGTGTTGATTGTCTGGGCAAACTCCTTTAACTCTTTGACGGTCTAATAAAATTACGAATTGCGGTAAGAAAAGGGATAGACATCCCTACGTCATAGTTATAACAATAATATCTCGTCCCTTTCTGACTTTCCTCCTAAGAGTCTCCCTTGAGCTGAACCACATATGGGCAACCCCCGGCCCTAATCTACTTCAGCGAGGTTTGTCTGATTCACGGTGGGAGGAAACAACGAAATACGAAGCAGCAACTTGTTTGAATTCGTTTAATATTAGTTTATTTTATTTAATAATTTGGCCCGGCCCTTGACTCGGAGACAGAACGATAATTTGGCCCCCGAACTAGGAATGGTTGCCCATGCCTGAGCCAGATTGTCGAAGGGTTACTATTTATTAAGCTCTTCATTCCAATTGTTCCATTTATTTCTCAAAATCGGAGACTGAAAAAGAAGCAAACACGATGTAATTATCCATACTTATAAAAAGAATTTTGATCGCATTAGAAATCAAAAGGAGGGCCATTTCGCGGGAAAAAAGGGCAGTCCGATCTATAGGTCCTCGAGGTCCGGTGATAAATACCCGTCGAATTTTCCCGCACCGTTCGCAATTCCACGGCGTTCGCGTTTAATTCCATGATCGAGGGGTAAATCAAGCGCCGGTTCATTGTCTCCTGTTCAATAGAAATCGGTGTCCCGATCCGGAATGCAGCGGAGTATTTGCGAGCATTCCGATCGCGCGGACGAGCTTCATCTAATCAAACGTAGCCTAGCAATCGGGGCTCCACGTGACTCGCGTTTAGACCGGAAGTCCGTCGGCGGAAGACGAATGAGAGGAAGACGCGCATGACCAGGCTAGATAAGCGAAAATCTATAATCAGCTCGACTTGGAAACGGGACTGGACGATTTTCGCGCGTCCCTTTCATCCACACACGTGACTACAGCAGCTTTCAGAAAGTTTTACCGTAGATCTTGTAATAAACATTGGACTGAACGATAGAAAGTAATTTTTGAACCTTGTGTAAGTTGGTAAAAGCTTAATTTTTTCTATACCCGTGGCTATAGGATGATTCAAAAACTTCGTTCACAGGTATTTTCAAAAGAAGAATAATCACAGTGAAGATATTTCAAATTAAACAACGGAAAATAATTTTTTGGAACTTGTATAAGCTCGTATTTTAATTCCATTCGAATCGCAGGTAAAAATCAACTTTTTTTGATACCCGTGGCTACAGGATGATTCAAGAACTTCGTCCACAGATATTTTCAGCAAATACGGAGTGACAGAAGAATAATTGAAGTCGAACTTTGCAAAATAATTGCAATTTTAGTGCATTAAAAATGGTTAGGTCCCATAAGACACGTGACTACAGGTCGTTTCAAAAGAGTACAATTATATTTTTCGATTAAATGTTCTATAGAGAAGTAGGCGAAGTGCCTGGAAAAATTGAATCTCTAGTTCTGCATTATTAATGTCCAAAAATTGTTGAATGTCTAGGACCCATGGAACACGTGACTACAGGTCGTTTCAAAAGAGTACAATTATATTTTTCGATTAAATGTTCTATAGAGAAGTAGCCGAAGTGCCTGGAAAAGTTGAATCTCTAGTTGTGCATTATTAATGTCCAAAAATTGTTGAATGTCTAGGACCCATGGAACACGTGACTACAGGTCGTTTCAAAAGAGTGCAATTATATTTTTCGATTAAATGTTCTATAGAGAAGTAGCCGAAGTGCCTGGAAAAGTTGAATCTCTAGTTGTGCATTATTAATGTCCAAAAATTGTTGAATGTCTAGGACCCATGGGACACGTGGCTACAGGTCGTTTCAAAAGAACGAAATCATATTTTTCGATTAAATGTTCCATAGAAAAGTAGGAGGAACAGCTAGAAAAATTGAATCTCCAGTTTCTGCAGTTCTTAATATCCATGTTCAATTCGAAACGACAAATTGTTTTTTCTGAATCACCCTGTAGGTGGAAACGCGTACACAGGAGTCGTGAGAAAGTCGTACCGTCCGGCCAGGTGAACAGAGGCCGCTCCACATACGCTTCCGTTCTGTATATATTGCGCATGGAAAATTTATCGACGTCCATCAAATGTTGACGCGCGATAAATATGTGATATCGCGTGTCTACTAAATCGGGAGTTATACAAATTCGTTCGACCGGTTTCCACGTACGATATATACAGGTTGCGCCATAAACGACTTATCCACCCTGAAATATTCACGGTCATTTGTAAACTACCTCCCCTTTCGGACACGGTGAATACCAATTTTCTCCTCTCGACCCGCGAAACTTCTTCCTTGAAAAAAGCATAACAAAATGTGTACGTATACCTGCGCCCTGAAATGTTTATTGATAACCTCCCCTCGAACTCGGCGGATACCAATTTTTTTTTTCCCCCTACGAACTCGCCGTACTTTTTTCCCGAAAAGAGCAAATATGAAAGAATTGAATGGAGAAAATATACAGGTCGTTCCATAAGCAGCGTACTCTGAAATATTTGCTGTTATTCGAACTCGATGAATGCCAGTTTTCTTTCCCTCGAAAACAGTCGAACTTTTTTTGTCAAATGAAATGTAAAGAAGTGTACAGGTTGTTCCATAAGTAGCGCACTCTGAAATATTTGCTGATATTCGAAGTTAGCGAATACCAATTTTTCCCTCGAAACCGGTGAAACTTTCTTCTTAAAAAAAAAATATAGAAAAATTTTAAAAGGACAAATGTACAGGTTGTGCCGTAAGTAACGCACCCTAAAATATTGAAACTTGACCAATGTCAATTTTTCCCTCGAAACCGCTCAAAAGTTTCTTCTTAAAACAAATATACAGGTCGTGCCATAAGTGACGTATCTTAAAATATTCGTGACTAATAAAAATGAACGAATACCAATCTTTTCCTGCAAAATCCTCCAAACTTAACTTTCTTAGAAAAAATCGTTGAAAATGAAATTTCTTGGAAACAGTCGGAGCAAGCATCGAGTGTCGACGAACCGCACGAGGCCCCCGACCTTTCCGCCGATCCTCTCCGGCCTTAACGTCAACGGGACGACAATGGAAGCGCGCCTTCAGTTCGATTCTCGTTAATAGGCTGGCAGGCGGAGTCATTCGAGCGTTTAACTCGAATAGAAACGCGGCCGCGGTTCACAGAAGGGCGGGTGGAGGAGGGAAGAGGTAGAAGACATAAAAAAAGAAGAAAATTAATCGTCGATAGACGAGCAACGTCGATCGAGCGGCAAGCAATTATCGATGATCGATTGGTCGTGCAAAATCGAGGAGGCGATGGTGATAAGGTGCAAGCGTTGATATAAATTGCTGCAATCCCCTCCTTCTATTCTGTTCATCGATAAAAATCTCTCTAATTTCTTGGATCGTTTCAACTTTCGAATTACTATTCTCTCTCTCTCTTTTTTTTCTTCTCGGCTCGTTTGTATTAAGTGTTCCCTTTTACGTGGACTGTTTAACACGATCGACTCGATTCTGGTGACAAGTGCAATCGGCGAAAGACGTTCGCCGAGTTGTTGTGGATATTGAAAACCAATAAAAGGTTCGGAGAGACCGAACGAGTGTTCTTGGGAACGGTGTAAGAATCATGAGGAAATTTAGCGTCGATCAATGGCTAGAACTGCAGTCGATACTTTGTTTATTGGCTACGCTGAGTGTTCCATTTGGACGATTGGAAAATACCACGGAGATCAAAGTCACAGTCGAACGTGGAAATCTTTCGAAGCTTTGTCCTAATTACGGAGGCATGGAAGAAGGAAAATTTCTCCATAGAATCCACTGTTCTACTCTTCAGTTTCTGGGAGCTCAGTCGTTAGAATATTCCTTAAAATTCACGATTAAGTGAAACACGAAAATTTCAATAATAGCGTTGCCATATCTCTGATAATTAATTTTCGTGAGCTCAGTCGTCCAGAATATTCCTAAAATTCACGATTAAGTGAAACACGAAAATTTCAATAATAGCGTTGCCATATCTCTGATAATTAATTTTCGTGAGCTCAGTCGTCCAGAATATTCCTAAAATTCACGATTAAGTGAAACACGAAAATTTCAATAATTCTGTACCAGCAAGAATCAATTTTTGTGAGCTCAGTTGTTCAGAATATTTCCTAAAATTCACTATTAAGTGCAACACGAAAATTTCCATAGTAACGTTGCCATATCTGTAATAATTAATTTTCATGAGCTCAGTCGTCCAGAATATTTCCCAAAATTCACGATCAAAAACACGAAATTTCGACAGTAACTTTGCTATATTTGTAATAATTAATTTTCACGAGCTGAATGTGTATTTCTTAAAATTCACAATTAAGTGAAACACAAAAATTACAATGATAGCCTTACTATATCTGTAAGAATCAATTTTCGTGATCGAACTGCAGTCGAAATTCCCTTCATTGCCCCCTTTAAAAGTTCCATTTGAACTGTTCGTGATTTGCGAACTTCGCGACGCGATGCTTAATTCGACCGGTGCGCAAAGAATTCACGAACTGCTCTCGCGGCAAACTAATGGCACGAGTGCTGTTTAAATTTGTAGATGAGATTTGTGGTGGGTGAAAAAGAGATATATGTTTTACACGATAGACAAATACTGGCTGATTGGTGGTGACTGTTACTTTTTATTTTTCGTGATGTCTCAAAGTTGGTGATAGAATCTCTGATAGAATCTCTGATAGAATCTTCGGAAGGTGGTTTATGAGTGTAGTGCATGTGGTGTCCAGATGTAGGGTATTCGACTTTCTAAGGTAATAAAACAATTTGCTGATGGCGAGGAGAGAGACCAATTTACGGAAAATATATTATTTGTGAATATGGTAGGGCTCCATTGTTCGAGTCCTCGGTACGGTCGAACATGAACAATTTGAAAATACCTCAAACACCAAACTCACATTCTACCCCAAAAATCTATCCTAGCTCACACCTAATTGCAGAACCACGAAGCAACGAAAATTTCGATACCAGCCTCTGTCCATCTCCTCCACAAAATCGAACAAAAATGAATTTCATCGAGGGTAATGACCTCAAATTTCTTTTTTCTCCCTAAAATTCACGAACGATTAAACGAAACACGAGAATTCGATCGGAGCGCAAACCTGATTGATTCGATCACCGGATTCTCGCGTCGAGTTCTCGTTTCAAGGGTGTTATTTAATTGCAAGTTTCGGCGCAAACACGGCGAATTCTCGCGGAGGTGTCTCTGGCTAGAATGGTCCGGTGAACCGAATATTCGACGCGTGCGGATGTTGGTCCAACGTTCGATACGTTGATCGATCGTCATTAAACCGACAGGTCACCGTGTGTGCACACACGCAGACGATTGTGCAGACTGTGTGGCGCAGGTATTCGCGCACGAATGCTCGTGCAGTTTCTCTGATTGCTCCCCTCGGTGTCCGTTGATTGATCAGACGAAATCTTGGGGAAATAGCGGAGCGGGCTGAATGTAGGACAAGCGTTGTGGTTTCTTAAATGTAAAACGATAGAACAGCGTGTAGTTGTGTGGATATATTGTTTTATTGCTTGTGGATTTTCGGGAGTTTAGTTTCGGAATAATTTCTTTCCTTTGTTTCGCGATCTTCTGCATTGAGAGTAAAAATCATTGGGTGGAGAAGGTTCGTGATACGGTTAATCCTCTCAGAGAATGTGCTTTCTTAGATATTTATTTGTATCATTTGAATTTTGGCAATTTTAGCTTGTAAATAGTGAATTTTATTTGTTTCGTGATCTTTCGTATCGAGAGTAAAAATAATTGGGTGGAAAAGGTTTGTGACACGGTTAACCCTTTCTCTGGGAATGTATTTTTCCAGATATTTATTTTTACTATATGGAATTTGGCAATTTTATTTTGAAAATAATTAGAGAACATATTTATTAAAAATAAATATATAGTGAAGACTTACGCATTTGTTCAAATGTTTATTTACAATATTTTGGCGATTTTATTTTGCAAATAATGAATTTGGCCATTTATATTTTGCAAATAATGAATTTGACAATTTATATTTTGCAAATAATAAATTTGGCGATTTTATTTTGCAAATAATGAATTTGGCCATTTATATTTTGCAAATAATGAATTTGGCCATTTATATTTGGCAAATAATAAATTTGGCAATTTATATTTTGCAAATAATGAATTTGGCCATTTATATTTTGCAAATAATGAATTTGGCAATTTATATTTTGCAAATAATGAATTTGGCAATTTATATTTTGCAAATAATGAATTTGGCCATTTATATTTTGCAAATAATGAATTTGGCCATTTATATTTTGCAAATAATGAATTTGACAATTTATATTTTGCAAATAATAAATTTGGCGATTTTATTTTGCAAATAATGAATTTGACAATTTATATTTTGCAAATAATAAATTTGGCGATTTTATTTTGAATTATACGAAGAAAGTTTGTGGTATGTTTAATCCTTTCAACGCTA
Source organism: Habropoda laboriosa (assembly GCF_001263275.1). NCBI lineage: Eukaryota > Metazoa > Arthropoda > Insecta > Hymenoptera > Apidae > Habropoda > Habropoda laboriosa. The sequence continues at coordinate 1,949,373 of NW_017100262.1, forward strand.
AAAATCTATATTTGAGTTTCAAAAAATTGTTCACCATTTGCCTTTCCACGCATTTATCTTCGCGTTCAATTGCGTGTTCACACGTCTCTCTCGCATATTATTAAAAAATACACTGTGTAAGGGCTGTTTGGTCTAAATAATATTCGTCAGGATTATTCAAACTGATGTTGAAAACTATATTTATTTATGCGTCTGTCGTTGACGTTCTTTTCTGGTCCGTCCTTATCAACTACACGCTTCCTAATTCGTTCTAATACAATCTCCCCCATTCTTGTTCAACGCGTCCTTATACACGTGCCTTGACGCCTCTCTCTTGCCTCCGGGAAACCCTGGCACAGGTTGGAGGTCCTTAGCTGACCCAGCCCTTAGCGCGTGAGGGTGTCAAGGCGTTGGGACCTCTCGGTCTGCGGGACCTCGGGTCCCGACATTCGCTCGACCATACTCTTGCCACTGCAACAACAATAGACAAAAAGCCATTTGTAAAAATGACAAAATCCAAAAATTTTCACCTACGCTTCGCATCAAGCTCACTAATAAGACACAAATGGATTCCCCCAAAACACGAGTCTACCGACGAAAGACGAGGAACTTTCCTCGAAAGCTCCACGAACCATCGGAATGTCTTCGTTGATCCTGCGAACGCGAATAAAAGTATGAAAAAGAAGAGAGAAGTTAGGAACCACATCTTGGAATGATTCACAGCTTCCGTCCTCGTTCCACCGTGGTTCGAGTCACGCGTTAGAAAAGTTTCTTCCATAAAATCACGCGTTCGTGACACGACGGGGTGAGATGGGGTTATTGCTTCCGTGCGAGTAGATTCGAAACGACGATGCCACGGAATTACGTCTGCGGAGGAGAGAGCCGTTAATCCGTCGGTTTCTCGGTCTCTCTTGGCCCGGTTTCGGCTTTACGCGATTGCAATTAAGTTTTCGCCGACCGATAAGCCTCGCCTCCGTGTAATTGGAATGTTAAATTTCCCGCGAACGTATCGTTTCCACCGAGCCACTTTAAGCTGTGAATTTTTCGACTCGACGCGTTTCGAAATGCTTCGATTTTTTTTTGGATTTGTGTAATTTGTAGAATTTTTCGTCGGTTCAGGGTTGTTTAGGAGTGTGGAATTTAGGGGTTGGTATATTTTATGGTCGAGAGTGAAAATGTATAGTAAGGAGAGTAGGCCGAGCTTACAGTATTTTCCGTAGACTCACTGGAGTAAATACCGGTATTCACCTAGCGCTTTTTGTGCTTAATACCGGTATTCAACGGGGTATTTAACTGTTGCTGCCTCTTCTAGCTGGAGCTCTGCAGTAAATACTCTCTTCTCCTTCGATTTCTGCGGTAGAACTCTGATATTATCAAAGAAATAGTCGAGATATATGAAAACTGTAATAAGAAATAAGATGATTTCCGTTAAAAATAATTGCGGTTCTTAAAATTATTCTGAATATTAACATATTAACGTGGCAACGTTTCTAAAATATTAATATACCGAGTACTAAATTTTCCAGGGTATCAAACCAAATTTTCCAAAGTATCAAATTACCGAGTACCAAATTTCCCAAGGTATCAATCTACCGAGTACTAAATTTTCCAAGGTATCAAATTGCCGAGTACCAAATTTTCCGAAATATGGAAATACCGAGTACCAAATTTTCCAAGGTATAAATCTACCGAGTACCAAATTTTCCAAGGTATAAATCTACCGAGTACCAAATTTTCCAAGGTATCAAATTGCCGAGTACCAAATTTTCCGAAATATGGAAATACCGAGTACCAAATTTTCCAAGGTATCAATTTACCGAGTACCAAATTTTCCGAAGTATCAATTTACCGAGTACCAAATTTTCCAAGGTATAAATCTACCGAGTACCAAATTTTCCAAGGTATCAATCTACCGAGTACCAAATTTTCCAAGGTATCAATCTACCGAGTACCAAATTTTCCAAGGTATCAATCTACCGAGTACCAAATTTTCCAAGGTATCCATCTACCGAGTACCAAATTTTCCAAGGTATCAATCTACCGAGTACCGAATTTTCCGAAATATGAAAATACCGAGTACCAAATTTTCCAAAGTATCAAACTACCAAAATACTAAATTTCCAAAGTATCAAGCTACCAAATACTAATTTTCCCAGAGTATCAAACTACCAAATACCAAATTTTCCAAAATACAGCCCACGAAATACCAAACTTCCACAGATATGAAAATCCCGGAACTCCCACCACCGATCAATCCTCGTTAATCAAGATCGAACAGTCGCGCACCGATCATTATACATCCCCAGAATCCATCGTGTCGCGCCTTCCTTCCGGTTACTCTCGTTCCGTCGTCTCCGCGCTCGACGGCCTGTCGTTGCGGAACGAAAAACGGGCGCGGTTCTGATCGGAGCACCGTGTATCCGGGGAATATACCGGGTGCACCGCATGATAATAAAGTACAGGGTATACACGCGCGCGGATTGGAGACGCAGACTCCGCTCTATCGATCCGGCCTGGAACGAGACGAGAGAACGCCGGACGAAATCGCGATGAATCGAGAGAGAGAGAGAAGAACGAGGGGCTGACTTATCGCCGTTGAAAAAGGACAGCCTCTATGGAGTAGGATAAAAAGATCGAGGCGGTCGTCGTACGTTTCCTCAGAGATAAGGAAAGAACTCCGTTCGAGCAACGAAGAAACATGTAAAATAGACACAGAAAGGGGGCCAAGTCGGAGTGAAAAATACGGGGTTGAATCGAGCTGGCTGACATCTTGGGGTAAACGAGAGAGAAAGATGACAAATTTGGGAAACGAGCTTCTCGTACTAGGGGAAAGAATTGAGAAGAAAGACAGGAAATAAGGGCTGTTCGAGAATGAAGTATTAGAAAAGAATGAAAAGATTACGGTCGAGGATATTGCGGGTGGAATGAAAAGTGACTTAGAAAACGGAGGCAGACAGTCGGATAAGCGGAGAAGCAGGGATCGAGCATGCAAAACACGTAGAACCAGTGATTTCCACTGTAACAAAGAGAGGGAACACGTGTCCGAGCGTAGTTTTCCCGGTAAAGTTTCACAGTCGTCTGAACGCGGCTCGAACCGGATCATCCCTAATTGCGGGCCGTTTTATTAAAGTCTAATCCCCTTAAGTACCTCTTATCCGATAGCGACTCGGTGACGCGGGATATATGAGGGAGGGAGGCAGGGATAAATCTAGACTAGCGGAAAACGTGGAATTATTTCTCGGTACGTTTGCGAAGAAGAACGAATACGTACTCTAGCGAGTTCGTCAAACTCTATTGTCCGACCTATGCACGGCTATTCTACTTACAGCCTACTACTTCTTCCCCCGAAACACGAGAGAGCCGCCGAAAATTTCAATTCTATCCTTTGTCCTACCCTTCGAAAACGAACCGATTTCTTTTTTATCGTTTCATTGTCACTTTGTAACGCATTTAAACTTTATCACGGATCACTCTCGGATCGTTACCTTTTCTCGCCCCCGGAAGAATCAATTTTTCTCGTTAGTCAGCCCCTAAAAAAAAGGGGGGTATGAATTTTTTATCGTTCACGTTTCATTTCGCGATACACGGGGCTCCATTGTCTCTGCGAGAGCAAAAAAACACTGCGACAAACTGGGAAAGTGGGTTAGCAAACAAAAGCTGGGCGAAAGAATCGGATTAAACGCGCGTTTATTCATCGAGTGGCGTGCAACGTTAATGGAAGAGAAAGAGAAGAGAGGGGTCGGTGAGAGAGAAAGGGTCGCGGAAACTGGGATCCATCGCGTATCTCGTTACGCGGCGTCATTCGTATTTCGCCGTCGCGACGCTCACCGCCGTTGAAACTCTAGCTTTATGGAGGCTGGCTCGAATAACGGGAACAACGTTGTTCCACGGGATAACGTCTGGCTTTTCGTCCCACAATGCTGCCGTGAGAAACCCTCGTGAACGTTCTGCTTCTCCCGAACGACCAGGTTCGTGTCCCTCTTTCGACGTTCAACGACGGTTCCGAGGTTTTCCCTGGTTGTTTGGGGGATGTAAGGGTCTGAGATTAGAACGGAGATTTGAGCTATTATTTCTTCTCTCGTTGAAACTGTGAAATTGAAGTTTCTATCTTGGAGAATGTGTCGAAGATTTTTGAGAATTCTTGCTTCCATTGTTGCACACTCTTGAAGAATATTTCGAATTTTCTTGATAATTCTTGTTCCTAGTCTTGTTGACATTGTTGCGCGCTCTTGAAGAATATTTCGAAGATTCCCGAGGATTCTTGATCCTTAACAAGCAAGAATGTTTCTGTCACGTTTTTGGACTCTCGATCGTCGTTGATTTGTCGCGAAGTAAAACCTGGTCACATTTTTCCAACTGTGCTTTTTGAAGAAGAAATTTCGCAATTCTAGTATCATGCAAATTGGAGGACAAGTGAACTGTCTACTTGAGAGAGCAACCCACCAGGAGTGTATTATAACGCTGACGAACGAAATCCTGCGATAGCTTTGGACGAAAGCAGACGATAAACCGCAAAGTCCGTGGACAACGTGAAGAAGGAAAATCGAGGATACGAAAAGCCGCGGAATTTGAGGGAATAAGTGCGGTGGAAGCGACCACGGGTACGTGGCTAACGAGACAACAAGCTTGAAAAGCGAGCCGCAATCGTGTCAACGAACTCTCGATCAAAGTATCTCTGCTGCGAAATCCTGACCTACTCTCTGTCTGTGTCTCTCCCTTCGCCTTGTCTCTCCTCGTCTCTATCTGTTTTCGTGTCACTCTGTTTCTCTCCCTGTCTCTCCCAGCTCTTTTAACGTCTACGCTCTGTTTCTCTCTGTGTCTGTCTTTCCCTCCTCTTTCTATGCTGTCTGTGTGTATCTATCCGTCTCTCAGCCTTTCTTTCTGTGTCTCTCCCCATCTCTATCTCTCTATCCCAGTATCTCTCTGTTTCTCTCCCTATCTCCCTGTCTCGCTGCCTTTCCTTCTCTCTTTCTCTGTCTGTCTCTGTGTATCTCTGTCTATCTCCCAGCTTTCCTTTCTGTGTCTCTCCCCATCTCTATCTGTATATCTCCCTGTCTCTCTGTTTCTCTCCCTATCTCCCTGTCTCGCTGCCTTTCCTTCTCTCTTTCTCTGTCTGTCTCTGTGTATCTCTGTCTATCTCTCAGCTTTCCTTTCTGTGTCTCTCCCCATCTCTATCTGTCTATCCCAGCATCTCTCTGTTTCTCTGCCTATCTCCCTGTCTCGCTGCCTTTCCTTCTCTCTTTCTCTGTCTGTCTCTGTGTATCTCTGTCTCCCAGCTTTCCTTTCTGTGTCTCTCCCCATCTCTATCTGTATATCTCTCTGTCTCTCTGTTTCTCTGCCTATCTCCCTGTCTCGCTGCCTTTCCTTCTCTCTTTCTCTGTCTGTCTCTGTGTATCTCTGTCTGTCTCCCAGCTTTCCTTTCTGTGTCTCTCCCCATCTCTATCTGTCTATCCCAGCATCTCTCTGCTTCTCTCCCTATCTCCCTGTCTCGCTACCTTTCCTTCTCTGTGTCTCTCCCTCTTCTTTCCTCATCTGTCCCTGCATCTACCCGTTTCTCCGTCCCTCTACCTGTCTCTCGGATTTCCTCTCTATCTCGACGTCCCTCTGCCTCCCTCCGTGCCTGCCGTTCTCTGTCTCTCCCAGCGTCTCGAGTGCCGTTTATTGGCACTGTCGTCGCGTAGCGCAATGATAGATAGGAGCCGTGGCTTTTGGCAGACTTACAGACATCCGACTTGGCCGTACGTATACCCACCGCGTATATCAGCCAGAGCTGACGGTTCGCCGACATTTCGCTCGCGTCACGCGCCCAGCGAAAGGGTTAAGGTCACGGCTCGCCACGGTTTATTTCAGGTGTAGCACCGGGAGACGTGCATTTCTGCCTCGCACGTACATACGTCGTCCGTGGCCCTGATTATCGATTGAGCTTTTCGACACCTCCCCTCGATGTTCTTTCTCACTAATTCTCTTTGTTCCCCCGACCAAACAATCTTCCTTCCACCAATTCTCTACATTTCTACTTAATTCCTACACTTGAAGTAACAGAAAATTCGTACACCTGACCGAGCGATCCTTTCGAAGAAACTCCAGCAAAAGTCGACGTCAACTCGAGTCGCTTAAAATTCACCTGCTGTCCCCGTTAGTCACCGTTTATTCCTACAGAGCGCGTCTCCGCGATGAAATAGCGAATTTCGTCGAGATTCGTTGGAACCAACAGAAATATTCATATTGTCCAACAGAGTAATCTAAAAAGTTCCTCTTGTCGAAGTATCAAACTTCTGCTTTTCTCTCCAACTCGGATCCGTCCAAAGGGGCGTATTAAATTCCACGTCCAACGAGTCGAAGAATACAAATCGCGTTCTCAAAGTTCACCGAGCACGGCTTCTCGGCTACCTTTCAAAACTTCATGCAAATTGATTGAACGTTGCATTACAATTGGGGAGTCAGGTTTTCAGAGAGCGCGCTTAGCCGGGGAAATTCCCTTTCAATTATCCCCCCCCGACCCGTGTAATCGCGTTTTAACGACAGAACGAACGTTATAATTACGCCGCGAGCGGGAAGAGACAGTTACTTGGACTTAGCGATGTTCCAGAGGGAACTTCCTTCGAGATAATCTAGCTGGAAAAATACGCCGGCTAAATTGTCCGCCTAACTTCATTCGCAGCCGAGTTTCGAAAATTCCATGAAAATTCGCCATGGATTATCGCGTTGTTCCGCCGATTTGCTGTCATTTCGTTACCTTCAACGTGCCGCTTAATTGTTTTAAAAACTGGAAAAGCGCGTAGCGAGCGAAGTTTTACAGACTCGCCGAGAAAATTAATTACCAACGTAATTTAATTTAAATCCCAGCGTACATCGAAGGAGAGAGAATGGTAGAGCGATTTGGAAAATCTGAATATTCTCCTACTCAAATTTCATCTCTCGTCGACAAATTCTCGGAGGAAACGCTTCATATCGAAGTTTCCAAGCCTCTCTAAAATCAGTGAAAAAACAGTCTGTTAATTAACTTTCGTCGAAAAATTCTCTGGGAAAATACTTCGCGAAACTTTGCGAGCTCCTCTAAAAGCAATAAAAAAACAAGCTACTGACTTAATCCCCTACGTATACAAAAGCAGAGAATGGCAAATATCGAAAATTCGAATGCTCCTCCGCTTAAATTTCACGTTGTGGTGGGAAATTTATTTAAAATCTCACTTTATTGTTGTGAGGTCGAATTGCAGATAAATCGAAAGCGATTATGCCTCGAAGACGGTCGGTGAGAAGGCGCAAATTTGACTCGACCAGATCTCCCAAAGGAGGGGGAGGGATAGGTAGGTGAAATAGGTGAGAGTGAGAGAGGAGGGAAGAGAAACAATCGTCTGTAACCCGCGAAGGAGACGTCTGTTGTCTCTGTGAAGGTATTTCGGAGAATTGGATTGGAACCTAGAGGTGTCGCTATGATCCGCGAAGGAGCGTCTGCCTCTAGGAGGTGGATGGGTAAGGACGGCGAGGGTAGAGACAGGACAGGAAACCTGGTCCTGGAGTCTTCGTTCGCTCCGTACTGACTTTTGCAAGAGCAAGGAGTGTTCCGTCGCGCAGGTACGGAACGCATGGGGTCTTCGTTGACCGAGTTTATGGCACGCTCGCACGAGAAGGTTATTTTTCAGAACAAAGACGCTTCGTAGCTCCGCGAAAAATAAGTAACTTCTTACAGAACAATGCCTTTAGAATTTCGACTTATCCGCGTCCTCAATAACCGAAGACGTGTCATAAACCAGGGTTCCTGAAGGGTCAATCCACACGTGCGTATAACGGCACTCTCGGCCGAGGGTTGACCTGGCGGGAACTTCCGACGCGTCACCGAAGGACAGCGAAGATTCCACGCACCCGCAGGTAGGGCCCCACTCCTTCCAAGGAAAAGCGCGGGAGTGTCGTCTATAATCCGCGAAGGAGACGTCTTCTCGGTGTATGCTAGAGCAGTCTTAGTCTAATTTTATCTCCGCCTGGATGTTATGTAGTGCCGCCTGGAGTAATTCCTCCTTATGCACTGAAAAGTATTCGTTATCGTTGAAATTTAAAGTTGGAATGAAACCATGCAGGAGCTTGAGAAAAGTTGCAACAAACCTGCGAAACAAAGAATAGGCTGAGGTACGGGGCAAATGAAGGGGAGGGGGGTGGGAATCCATTACAATCTGGAGGCATAGAAAATCACAGCAAGGCCAGCGCGCGAACCTGAAGAGCAAAAACTGACTTTTCTGGTCAAAGGGTCATCTTTCATATGTTTTGGGGAAGCTTGACTCGACCGATCAGGGCGGGTCGGTCCTCGAGCGAGTACGCAGCTCGTACTCGGTATGGCAGAATTTAAAAAAAACAGTTACTCTACAACGTTGAATTTAAAAGAAATTCTCTCGGAAAACATTTCGGTCTAAATAATTTTATTATTTTCAGAGAGAGGGAGAGAGAGCTTGGAAACGTTGGAGTATTTCCCAACAGAATTTCTGTTAATCGCTTAAGAAGAAATTGAATAAAAATTCCCAAAAGATACGTACTGTTCCCACAACGAAATTTCTATTAGAATAACAATTCTGAACAGCGTGGAAATCTAATTAACTACTTACGGTGTCGAAATCGCGCAAACGCCATTGCAAACACGCCGGAGCGCAGAGGGAACAATCTACGCTGCTTTGCAGCAGCCATTGAACCGGCTGCCGCGAAATTATTTACCGGTTTCAGATGCCATTAAATATTTGCCGTGCATTAGCACGCTTCGCGATAATAGGCCACGAGACGAGACTGTTTACAGAATTAAGCTCTCCGCTGGAATCGGCAAATCGTAGGGAGACGCGAGTTTTGTTTGCCCCGCGTGTTGAAACCGTCGACGAGTGTTAACCGCGTGACCGTTCGAATTTCCGCTTCGAGCAACCTGGAAAATGTTCGAGGAACACTCTCCTCGAACGAACGGGCTGACTCTCTCTGTTCGTCGATTTTCCGCGACGAGTGCTTCGTTAGCCCTTGATAGCTTTGGGAAAGGACCCCCGAACTATGGTCGAGAACGTCGTCGAACTGTGAAAGCTCGATTCGAACGATTTACTCGAGTGTTGTAACGAGGTGGAACTGGAGATTTGCGGTCTGAGGCGAATAACAGGGATTAATATCGCAAATTAGTAATTCAAAAGTTGGGAAGATCGAAGAAGTATCGGTCGTACTTAAAATTTGCGATTTTAAGCTCTGATTTTAAAAATGAAAAGAAATGAAAAATTCGAAAAGTTAGGGAAAAATGATTTAACGTTCGCAAGCTCAGGTTTTTGACAAGGCGCGAAGAGTTCGATGCATGCAGCAGTTAGAGATTTAATATCGCAAGCTTCGATTTTAAAAATCGGAAAAATTAAGAGAAGCTTGAAAAATTCTAAAAGTTGGGGAAAAATGATTCGACGTTCGCAAGCTCAGGTTTTTAACAAGGCACGAAGAGTTCGATGCATACAGTAGTCAGAAATTCAACATTGCAAGCTCTAATTTTGAAGATCGGGGAAATTAAGAAAAGTGAAAAATTCGCAGGTTTTTGACAAGGCACGAAGACTCCGATGTACACATACGTCACTTAGAATCAGAAAGGCAAGAAGAAAATAGGAAAGCTCAGGTCAGAAAGTCGTTAAACTCCGCAAGCCGCGATTTTAACGGATACGAAATTCCAGCACGCAGTAATTAAAATAAATTGAAAAGCTCGAGCCGGCTAGATCGTGAAATACTGCAAGCTCAGGTTTTAGCGGTATCATAATTCAAATACGAAATTACAGCCATCAGAGACGAGAGAAGCTGCGCGAAAGCTCTGGCCAGAAAATTGTTCGATTTCGTAAACTCGCGTTTTATCGTTCCCGATATACAGAAATGCGTGAAAGTATCAGCATAAAACAAGCTGAAGAAAATATCGCGAGCTCTGCTCGTGAAAGTCTTTTACACCTCCCGAAACTGGAACCGTTCTAAACGATTCGAATCGAAATCTTGGTCGAACAAAGATCTCGAGCTACGAATATAGCAACGAGTGAACGTGACGAATCGGAAAATAGCGGCGAAACTGTTATTTATCCGCGTTTATCGTCGACGGAGCGTTCACGGAGTAGCGACGCAAGCTCAGCACATTATTGGAAACGAGTGGATGGACCAAGGTGGAAAAAGTTCGCACGTTGATCCGTGTCAACGATGTTTATCGTTTGCAGGATGCACAACGTGCAGACAGCGCGTGTATAGATGTACATATACACAGGTTGATACGTAGATATGTATAGGTGCGCAGAGAGCGCATATCTTTGACCCAGATAAGAGGAATTCGAAGGGGTTCTTATTCCAGGTCCATAGCCCCGGGGCTACGAAGCTTCTGGTGCCAGGCTTAATGGAGCTTGAATACGCCAAGATGAGGGTTGCTACCTCGGGCGATCTTCCCCTGGATTTTAGCGAATTTTTCGACTGGCCAGCGTACCTTTCCCTCCTGGATCCTCGCCGGGAACCCTGGAGAAGAGAAATTTCGAATTTATTCTGTCGCATCTATTGGTGAGTCTGTGTGATGGAATAGTGGAATGGTGACAGAGTCGTTTCAGGGAGAAATTGTGAATTGTAGGTCTGAAGGAACCTTTCTGAGGTTGGAAAAGATGGGAAATTTGAGTTCTAAATTTTGGGGTGTTTGTTGGACGAGCTTAAGGAATTAAGATAGCTGGAGAGCAGGTAGATAATTGATAGGGAGGCGCGAGGAATGGGTGAGGAATCTCCTTAGGGTGGGCAAGATGCAAATGGGAAAAGAGGGAAAGAAAGACAGAGGACTGAAGGAGAGAAGGCTGAAGGGACGAGGGGGAAGAAAGCGAAACGATGTGAAGGAAAGATGAGGGATGAAAGAGAGGTAGTAAAGAATTAGGTACTAGATAATAAGAGTAGAGTAAGGTATAAAAAGAGAGTGGAAGAGGTGTGGAACCTTTCTGAGGTTGGAAAATATGGAAAATCTGAGTTCTAAATTTTGGGGTGTTTGTTGGACGAGCTTAAGGAATTAAGATAGCTGGAGAGCAGGTAGATAATTGATAAGGAGGCGTGAGGAATGGGTGAGGAATCTCCTTAGAGACAGTAGGAAAGACAGAGGACTGATGGAGAGAAGGCTGAAGGGATGAGGAGGAAAGAAAGGAAAAATAGGGAAAAATGGAAGAAAGACGTAGTAAAAAGTTAGGTACTAGAATGTAAGAAGAGAGTGGAAATGAGGATGTAAATCCAAAAAGACACAATAAAATTACTACTACTAATTATTTAGTAATTATTACTGTCAATAATTTCAGATTATAAGTAAACTATTAGCAAGTTTGACATCGTCAGACTTTTCTTCTATTTCCGCAACGAAGACGAAACGCGTTGGTACGCAAAAGTCTCTTCTCGTCAGCGAAACAACTTTTCGGTCGTGGTTGCTGTTACAATCCTTGATCACTATTGCGCAGTAGAGTGCAAGGAATGATTACGTCCGCTAAGCTGCCTTTTGCATGTCACTTGCTGCACAAGGTTGCTCGTTCAATTTGGAATTATCAGTTGGAGATTGCACGGTGTGGATTAAGGTTCGACGCAGCTTCTTAATAAGCTACCATTTGCGGTGATTATGTCGTAACAAGAAGTACGATAATTTTGTTATACACTCTTGACGCATTACCATTTTTTTTTTTAAATTTTCTTTATTTTTGGTTAACGTGATATTGCATTAATATCGCGTCCACAATCCTCCTGGCGCGCTAATGGCTCCGCCGAATTCCTCTCGCATGGCTACCCTTGCGTTTCGAACCTCCCTCGCCTCCTTGTACTTGCACAGAACTATCCAGAGGCAAGGAAGACAAATGTTCTAACGTCTCTCCGTTCCTACCGTTCCACTTTTTAATACGTCCCTTGTCTCGCAAATTTTTACCACCCTCTACTTCTCGACTCCGCAAAGTCCAACGATCCGTAATCCTCATTTGCCGAAATTAAAAACGGCGTCTGTCTGGCTAAAGTACAACCTGTATACACCGGTGGCTGAAAGTTCGAAACCACACTTGGAGCAACGCGAGAATATTATGAGGAAAGCTGGAAATTCGCGTAGGTGACTTTTAACAACTTCTTTACTACTCTTTTATTACTGTCACTCCTCGTAAAGAACTTCCTGGCAAATTCAATATTGAAATTATTCCCGAAAAGCGCAGCTTGCGAACTCCTCCGATTCCTCCGAAATAAAAGGTAAATAAGATTCGGAAAAGAGAGGACAATTTGCAACAGGGCTAACTTCTCAGAAAACCTCAAGTCGTTTGGCCGAATTTTAAAAAAGTTACTCTGTTTTGAAGAGTGTCCACGACTGTAGATATACATAAGCACATACTTTTCAATAACTCCCTATTGTTTGAAGAATTCTATTTGAAACGCACTTGGAACCAATTTAACCCCTTAACTTGCACGCTCGAGTTAATTCGAGTGCGCTAAACAGGCCAAACTGTGCACACTCGAGATAATTCGAGCGGCGTTGTATTTGATGCTGCTATAATTTTTCACACTCGAATATATTCGAGAATTGAAAATAACAATGTGAAAGCTAAGAAAAAGAATCGTGTTATTGATATTTATCATTTACATAGGATTGTAAGCTATAATACTTATTTATTCGAAAATAAAATATAGCCTTTTTCCATGGAACAAAAGCGCAGTATATCGAAATTGTCCACTAAAAGAAAAGTTGAATCAGGAGTGATAACAAATGGAAACCTTTGAGGATGTCGATGTTCTAAAGTTTGTTTTTTTTACATTAAAAAAATTGATTTTTTTTGGCCGGTTTTTTTCAAAAAAACTGTGCGTTAAGGGGTTAAACAATATTGAAAACAGCACTAAGGGTCGTATACAGGGTGTCCCAGGTTTCAATGGCCAAACGTTGTCGGTATGTTCTATGGGTCGAAATAAGAAAAGAATGTTGTACAAACATAGGTCTTTTGGAGCTTCGTTAAAAAGTTATAGCAATAATACGAAATGAAGGTGTTAGAATTATGGTAATAAATTGAAAGATATTATTTTAATTATGAATCTTCTTTATCTCGATACGCGAGAAAGGCACGTCCCTGTACAATCAATCAAACAAACATCGACAAGACGCAGAGAAAAAGAAAAAACGTATCAGCGTCACCCATACTAAACAGATGGTTACTATGTCATTTCTATATACAGGGTGAGTCTCCTAACACGACGACCTCAAATAACTCGTAAGTTATTCGTTGTACGAAAAAATGTGTCAAACAAAAGTTGCATGGCATCTAGGGGGACATACAGTGCTATAATTTGTTTTTTATTACCTTACTCTTTTATTGAGATATTAGGGCCACCTTCGGTTTTTTAAATAGAACGTCTAATATTTTTTTTCGAATGCGGATAAATCGTCAAATTTTGCGCAAAAGAGTATCACACAAAGTGGGGTTTAAAATGAATAATTACTGAGATATTTATAAAACAAGTAAACAAAGTCGTGCTAAGAATCACGTTGGCTGAGCGTATTTCCTAATAGAAGATTATCAATTTGAAGATATCTCAGTAATTATTCGTTTTAAGTCCCACTTTGTAAATGATACTAAATGATTTGTCTGAAATGGAAAAAAAATATTAGACGTTCCATTTAAAAAATTGAATGTGACCCTAATGTCTCAATAAAAGAGTAAGGTAATAGAAAACAGATTAGAGCACTCTATGTCCCCCTAGATACCATGCAAATTTTGTTTGAAGCATTTTTTCGTGCAACGAATAACTTACGAGTTATTTGAAGTCGTCATGTTAGGAGACTCGCCCTGTATATATTTATATTAATCTGTCTCAGTATGTTGATTATTATTACACAGACACATACTCATTTCTCCTTATAATCCAACAGAAGGGAACAATAGCAGGCTCGCGGTTACTGCGATGTAGTACAGAGGTAGATCAACAATACATATGTAAGAAATGCGAGATTCCGGCGGCAAAGTGGTGGCCTGGGATTTGTCACCCAGGAAGAGAAAGCGCGCGGGTACCTGAGGGTCCCATAAACCGAGCCCTTTCCCTGGAAAGTCGAACGAGGGGGCTCCAACGGCTTTTCGGAGCAACGTGGAATACGACGCGGAAAGGACATTCTGGAAAGAACCGTCGAGCAAGACGGACGCCGGGAATCTTAAGCAGCGCTTAGAAATAAAGATTAAGTAATTTTTGGGATACCGCACTATCCGGATATTAGTTCTGTGATTTGCGAATATTGCTTACACATACTTACGTTTACTCTGTCTATGTAAGAAGCAACTGAAAAATGTCCACCGTTTATAGCAGGCTCGGGCAACTTCTTCCCCGCTGTCGCTTCACGACTTCCACTACCAGTGTTCCGGTTCCTATCAACTATTTCATATTGCCTTTACCGTGCTTCGCCTCGCGTAACTGCGAATATATGTGTAGGGGATTTTTGTGTGGAGGGATAGTGAACTCGAACGGACTTTTGACTATAATATATTTATTAATAGTTTATATCGCTACGCTAGGGATGTCGCTCAATTAATCGCTGGATTCACACTGCCTTTCGCTCCCTCGCATTCGCCCTAATGTCGTCTTGCATACATGCACACTTTTCCATAGAAGAAAACACACACGCACTCACGCACTCCTCGCCTGATTACTAAAACTAAACATTCGTTCAATATCGTTCGCGCTATCCCAAACACTCGACCTGGCACGCCGGTCCTTACCGCTCACGCCATAGACCCTCACGCATTCACACAGACAACGCATTCATACAGACACGCACTCACGCTCGGTCATCCCTACATATGCATACAGCCTTCTGCATATACACTCCTAATCTCCTCAACCTCCACCTGTACTCCACAGGAGTTTGATGCGGAGGACCCCGCCAGTCGCCCAAGCCTGACTTATGGCAATGCAAGATTGACATCAGAAGACGTCAGGTTACTCTGCGAATGTCGTTACTATTTCGCTTCATTTCCGTATCAATTCTTTTGTAAATGTTGTAAATATCGCCGAAATATTGCTGATCTATTTCTGTGTTACATCGCAGTAACCGTGAGTCTGTTTCCTCGAATTTCGTATTACCGTCGTAACTTTTTAACGAAGCTCTAAAAGACCTATGTTCGTGTAACATTTTCTTCTTATTTCGACCCATAGAATATACCGACAACGTTTGGCCATTAAAACCTGGGACACCCTGTAAAATATATATTGCATACTTAAACCGGCAATTTAAAAATTACTTCATTCGTACCTGTGACTAAAACCGTCGCGCTGGAGAAAGGAGTCGAAAGGGTTAAAAGCCTATAATACGTTGTTTCTAAACAGAAGAAATTATTTGGAAAAATGTTCGGTTTCGTTCACTAGTCAATTTCACGCGCACCTCTACAGACAGATACATAACAAACGTCCGTAAACCCGGTGTTAAAGAAATCCACCCCTATTTCGTCCCCAGTTTCTCTTCGATCCTTCCCGGAGGCAAATTCGCCCGATTCGGAGGAGCCCGCGAAACGGGGTTGATTCCCGGCGTGTGCACGGATCCCCCGACTCGTGGCGCCAGCCTTTTACGCGGCGTTTCCGGCGCGCAGCGAATAGTAGCGAGGGGTGCTAGAGGGGATGGTGTGCGTGGTGGACGGCAGTGACGTCACGAGGCGGCAGCGATGACGTAAAAGCCGGGAAACGTTACGTTACGCAAGCGTGGAGAGGCTGTGGGTGGCCCGATCACCCACTGGCCTAGTTTCACCTTCTTCTCCACAACCTCCCTCCCTCTCTTCTCCCCTTCGTTCACCCCCTGGCACACCCTCGCCTCGTTGGGTATTTTTTCCCTGGCTCTCTCTCTCTCTCCCGAGGGCTACGTTGCGTCAATCCGTTAGGCACGACCGAATCGAACCTCCGGTGGCTTGTTTTCTAATCGAATTTTAAAAAACGTCCCTGCCACACGTTCTTCTTGGGGTGGACGAAGGGGATGTGTTGGGAAATTAGGGTTGGAAGGGTGTTTTCGGGGAATTGGATGTGCAACTCGGGAGGTGTTCGGGATTGGATTTGGAGTTTGTGGACTGATGGGCTGTTTTGGTTTTCGGGGGGTGATTTTGGGAAATGAGAGGATTTGCGCGGAGATTTGGGAAGTTGAAAATTTTGAACATTTCGAGAGGTGAGTTTGCTTTGTTTTTTTTTTTTGTTTTCTTTTTTTGAGAAATTATGGTGAAGGATGTTGGAATTGTTTTTTTGAAGGGAGATGGAGAAACGCATTCGTTGATAGTGTTGTTCTTCATTCGTGAAGAGAGAAATTGTTGCTGATTACAATTTCACTTTTTCATGAGAGAAACAGGAATTAAGAATTATTATAAATAAATCGTAGTACAACAGTCCTATGATGCACTGTAGCAATAAACAAATAAAATAAGACTTATTAAATGCGAATAAGTGGATACCAAACTTTCAATTCACACGGCGTTATATAGCCTTAAATAAAACTACCTGAAATTTATGCTAATTACCTCTAATTATAAATGTAAAATATTTGTACTTACTGTACGTACTTCATCACCCCTAATAACCCATTAAAGCCTAACTACAATTACAAAGAGTAACTTCGTAAGAATTTTAATTAAAAAAAAGAAAACAATTTCCCTGGCACAATTAAATATTCCACAACTCTAAAGCGTCAAGAATGGAAGATTCACGCTCATTTACCAACCATTTAAACGTCAAATCTAATCGAATTTCCAACTCCGACGCACAGTTTCTCTTCGTTCAACCCTCTCCCTCCGACAACTCTCGCTGCAGAGAAAAAGGCGAGCAAGGATAACCGTCGTGAAAGGTGTGATCGCGCGTTGAAAAGGTACCAGCAACAGTGACCAATGTAATTAAAATTAAAATCAGACCTCGTTGCTGCGATACACCAATTCATTACCATCCGATATTCTCGCACGTTTGACCTTTCCAACTCGATCCATACCCTGCCTCGTCCTCCCTTACAACGCCCACACGCGATACAACAGGGAGAAAATGCAGGAAACGTCGGATAAAGAACGGAAAAGAAGAAAAGAAAAAAATTGTAAAATGCAAATTTCGCAAATTTTGCGTCTCTAGGGTCGATTCTCGCGGAAGTTGCGAGATAAACGCGGACTCTGGAGGAGAGACGGAAGGAAAGCACGGACCGTGCTCCAGTTACGGTCGAGCGATCCTGTAATTGAATCTAATTGCCACACGAAAGACGAGAGCGCAACGGCTACCTGATCGCGCCCGCTCCTTTGTGCGCACGCCGTTTCGCTATTAACCCTCGTCGGAACAGCCGGAATGCAATTAACCGCGTCGCTGTTTCGTTGTTGCTGGAAAAATTGTGCAGTTCGGCGATGGAGAAAGAAAAGGGGGGAATTTTTGTGATGGAATTTTCTTCGTATGAATTCACCGGTGGATACGTAACAATCAGGTTTACTTCGTTGTTGTTGGACAATTGTACACTCTAGCGCAGCGGCGGCGAACCTTTTGAGCTCGGTGTGTCGAAATTGGGAAACAACCTTAACTCGGGTGCCGTGTCACATCTAGAAATATCCGTAATTGTTGCGAGCGTTACGACCTTGTACGATCACGGAGCTCCGAGTTAACGATTCTGAAGACAGACACCGTTGTTTTTCGTTGTTGTTTGTGTGATGGTTATTTGGGATCTGTTCTTGGGCGAAGATCGTCCGTAAACGATGCGTGTCATCCAAAATGTCTTGGCGTGTCGTAGGTTCGCCATCACTGCTCTAGTGGTTTGAATGGAATTTTGTCTGGCATTTTTGTGGAACACGTTTGTTGATCTTTTTTTTGGTACGAAGGGTTGGGAATTTGAAAATAATCTTTTTGTGCGAATTTGTCGAGATGTTTTAGTGGTTACAGTGTTACGTGGAGAAAAATTTTTTGTGTAAATTTATTAGAATTATTGTGTGTTTATGGTGCTGACAGATTTTTGAATATTTCAGAGAAATGAGGTGTAAAATCATGTTTCTGGAGCATTAAGCTCGAAATATTTTCAAACACCCAGAAAAATGGGAAACTGGTAGATAGGACATTCTTACTTAACTGTTTCTGGAGCCTCGGAAACCACTTGGAACATTCTAACTTCACTTTAAAACATGAAAAATATTTTCAGACACCGTGAAAACTGAAAAATTTCAACTAAGATAGCCGAAATTAGTCTGCCAACTTACGCCTTTAAAGTTACCCAAGTTACCCTAAATGGAGAGTGAGAAATGAAAAATTATTAGATGAGAAAATTTCAACTAAGGAAGCCAAAATTAGTCCGCCATCTTCCGCCTTTAGAGTTACCCTAAATTAAGAGTGGAAAATATTTTCAAAGCGTGAAAAATGAAAAATTACATAATTTCATCTGAGGAAGCCAAAATTAGTCCGCCATCTTCCGCCTTTAGAGTTACCCTAAATTAAGAGTGGAAAATATTTTCAAAGCGTGAAAAATGAAAAATTACATAATTTCATCTGAGGAAGCCAAAATTAGTCCGCCATCTTCCGCCTTTAGAGTTACCCTAAATTAAGAGTGGAAAATATTTTCAAAGCGTGAAAAATGAAAAATTACATAATTTCATCTGAGGAAGCCAAAATTAGTCCGCCAACTCACCCCTTCAAACTTCCCCAAGCGGTCTCACCGAAGAAAAACTAACGAGGAGGAAATTTGTCAAGATGTGAAGTAACCGAGAGAAAGTTTCTTCTCAATTCGTTTAAATAACCCGAGAAAATGATTGAAAAGGATTTTTCTGGTCGGGTAAACGTCCATAGATTAGCCGTGATAATAGCGAAGCCAGACAGGCCGCGGAAGTCGAAGATCCTCAGAGAGGAGACGGCGACGACGACGAGGACTTGGTGAAGTTAATCAGTGCAAACTGGCAGCAATAGAAGGCCAGTATCGTATCGGACGTTTACGCGGGTGAAGCTTTACAATTCCAGCCGCAGCGACGTTCCACAACGACGTCGGTTCTCCATTTATTACCAATTTTCCGAGGGATTTGCCCGCGCCATTTGAATGCACCACCATGCAGCCCCCGCGTTCCGCCTTAATTACCGTCGCTTCTCCTTTCCAAGAGGATTACCATGGCTGCTGTCGTATTTACCACCGCCATCCGTAATATATTACCGGAATCCCCTCGTATTCTCTATCTCGTATGATATAAGTGAAATCTATCGCCTGCTCTATAACCGGGAAATAGAAAAATATGGCTGCCACGTGTGCTCGGAAATCTGCATATGGAAATCTTCTCTGTTTTTCTGTGAAATAACAGAAACCTGTGTTCTATTAAAATAGAATAGAATATTCTATAAAAAAAAGAATATGTATGTTGTATGGTGTATTATCTTTTTTTTTTTTTTTATGAAATAATTGAAAAATACGTGACACTGTATGGAAAAGTTTTTAATAAATTCTAAGCTCTGGAGTATTATTGTATATGGCTTCTATGAAATAATGGTTATTTTTTATTTATTGAATTTTTTTGTTATTCTAGCTGTTTCGTGAGATAATAGAAATTTATGTTTTATTTTAGTAAAGGGGAAAATTCTTTGGTTACTTGTTACCGTTTGTAGATGAAAAATAAAAATGGAAATGAACGGTAGGGTGGTGGTGTGATACACTTTGCGTGGATAGGGGACAGGAGAGATTCGTGGAGGAAAATTCGACGGGAGATTGCGTTACAGATTAAACGATCGCCGTGAGTTCGCGAGCTCGCGAGCTCGAATTAATTATTGGCCCCCTGCCATTCGATTCGGTACGCGACGCATCGTATTTACATGGGTTTACGCGATGCGAATACGGCCAGATAAATCGTCGAGCGGGAACGTTGCTCCCCATGCTTTTGACTCGATGCCAACCTGCGGGCTTCTTGTAAATGTGAACGATCTGAATTTTCCGCTTTTCGATCAACGAATGCAACGATGTTTCCGAATTTTCGGAGCTTCTCTGAATTTCCAAATCGTCTCGATTTTATAAATGCCCAACTTTCTGAATTTTCCTGACTTTCTGAATTCTTAAAGTTTCTTAATTTTCTCAATATCCAAATTTCTAAATTTTCCCAATTTTCTGGATATC
>NW_017100262.1:1969846-1976420 GCF_001263275.1 Habropoda laboriosa
TTTCCCAATTTCCTAAATATCCAAATTTCTGTTTCCTCAATTTTTAAATACCCAAATTTCTAAATTTTCTCAATTTCCTAAATATCCAATTTTCTCAGTTTTCTAAATATCCAAATTTCTCAGTTTCCTCAATTTTTAAATACCCAAATTTCTAAATTTTCTCAATTTCCTAAATATCCAATTTTCTCAGTTTTCTAAATATCCAAATTTCTCAGTTTCCTCAATTTTTAAATACCCAAATTTCTAAATTTTCCCAATTTCCTAAATATCCAAATTTCTCAGTTTTCTCCATTTCTAAATCTTCTCATCATAGCACACAAAATCTCTCGTTAATCAAAATTTCTCTCGCGGTACATCGGAAAAATCAGAGGCAAGATATATTCGTGAGAAGAAGTTGGAGCGCGTGTTTGGCAATTTTTGGACGAGCGTTCCGAAGGTGGTGTGCGCAAGTTAAAGTTGACTGGCCGTAAATTCGACAGTTGACTGAGCTTTTCGAAAAAGTTGGAAACTGTTGCCAGGCAAAGGAGGATTATTACGTGGTACGGCGATCGAGGGTTTATTATCCTTCTCGCGATCATCGTTCCCGTCGTTATTGCCTGTTAGC
This sequence comes from Habropoda laboriosa, assembly GCF_001263275.1. Taxonomy (NCBI): domain Eukaryota; kingdom Metazoa; phylum Arthropoda; class Insecta; order Hymenoptera; family Apidae; genus Habropoda; species Habropoda laboriosa. The sequence continues at coordinate 1,970,451 of NW_017100262.1, forward strand.
CCGATACGATCGCGCTGGCAGCATTTCAAAACGGCCAGGTTGCCGCTGATGAAACTCTATTTTTTCGAATCCAATTCTCTTCTCGTATACGTGTATACGTCGCCTCTTGAATCCGGTCGACTCTAACCAGACGAACGATTTCTTTATTACATCTCTTCGGTTTTAAACTCCAACGGCTCCGTTTCTTCGATTCCAGAAGAAAAATAAGAGAGATATGATTTAAACGAACGATCTTAGTTTTCTGGAAAGGTGTCTGTGGTTGCGGTGTACGCGTATCCTCGAGGAAAATTCGAATCATGAGCACCGTGGCGTAGCTGGATTCGCGAAAAATCGTGGGAAAATGCACTCTCGAGAAACATCCCCTGGAGCGTCCTCTGAGATCCATTTCAACTCTTGGAAAGCCTAATTCTCACGCTTTAGGCAAATTTCTCTCGCCAACGTTTCGATAAACTTTGGGAAATTCGGCAGATATTTCACTTAAATAATTTCGATACCATGAATTATCGAATTTTATCATTTTTTTCAAACTTAGCAAATTTGATAATTCATAATTTCGAAATTATTTAAGTGAAATATTTCTCGAGTTTTCCATCGTTTATCGAAAAGTTCGCCAGAGAAATAATTTTCAAATTCTATACTTTCCAAATTTAGAAAAGTTGGAAATATATTCACCAAAAATTCCCGTGGAAAGCTTTGACAATTTTTTCCAAAGAAGTTCAACCCCCAAGCGAGTATTTCAGATTTATATCCCTTTTCCAGTGTTTTTTTGATTCAGGTTAAAAAGACATAAGGGTAGTTTCGCTTTTATACGAGTCACTGGGATTTAAAAATCGTGGAAATTGTCACGAACGAGGCTGGACCGGTCCACGCTCGCCATTAAAGGGTGAAATTTGCGAGATTTCCTCAGAGGAAATTCCCCTCCCCTCGTCGAGGAATTTCTATTCGTGAACGAGCCGCGGCGCGGGCCGAATAAATTTCTCCGGTGTCGTTAGAGCGCGAAAAAACGGCCGGAATTCGCCAAATTTCCTGGGAATTGAAACGCCACCCTTTTCTGCTCGTGGCCAACAAAGAGTTAGAGGGAATGGGGAACGAGGTGTACCGTGATCTTGCGAGAAATTTCACTCGAGGATCGGTTGAATGAAACTTTACGCTTCTCGGGGTTATTAAGATAATTATTTGCTGTCCGAGATTAATTGCACGCTTGAAGGTAGTCACTTTTTTTGGGGATAATTATACGTAAGTATTCTTACGAGCGCGGGGTTGAAACAATTTAATTTCCATTTCACAGTGAAAATCGCGCGACTTTCCACGCTTCCTGTGTAAAGAAAAAAAGTATCTCAATTTCCCAGAAATTTAATTCTTCCTTTACCGTGCGAACAGATCTTTTTTTTTTTTAAACTTTCTTTTCTTTTTACGTATAATTACAAACTCTATTTCTCGTTGGAAAATATCTCTCGATACTCGGTTTTAATTTCTAATTTTTTTTTTTTTTACAAATAATTGTAATAATCTTGCATAAGAGTTAAATAGAGGTAAAAGTTGATTTAAGGATTAATCTTGATCCCGGTATTTTCTTGTAGAAAGTATGTGACACAATTATAATCCTGATGGAAAAATTCGACGTGCAAATAATAAAATTTTGAACACAATGAAACCAACCACGTAGGAAATAAAAGGAAGAGTTGGGAAAAGCAATTAACAAGTTGAATCGAAGAGAGGAATTGTTGGCGCGCGTGTGTGTTCGATCGACGAATTGCCGATGAACGGAAAAAACGAGAGCGAGCGGCGTTCGATCCAACGCAGCATCTCGTTTCAGGCCAAGCTTAAGCCGCGTCGGCTTTGGGGGCGAGCGTACGCGCGCTGCATGATATAAATATCACGCTTTATGTAGGAAATAACGCGCAGTTTTTTCCCCCGGAGTCACGTTAAGCCACGCCGCTTAAATAGTGTGTTGCAACGGGAGAAATCGCGTGGAATTTGCGCTCGATCCTCTTGCGCCCGCGCGTAACATGCCGCGTTTATCATCGGACAGCGGAGATTCCCGAGCGAAGGGACGATAAGCGGGCGATAAGTGGTGATGAGGGAAATTTTGAGAATTAGGGAGTTGGGAAATTTGAGAACTGGAAAATCGGGGAATCGGGAGATTGGAAAATTTGAGATTTGGGAAATCTGAAAATTGGGAATCTTGAGAATTCGGAAATTTGAAAATTGGGAAACTTGGGAATTCGGAAATTTGAAAATTGGGAAACTTGGGAATTCGGAAATTTGAAAATTGGGAATCTTGAGAATTCGGAAATTTGAAAATTGGGAATCTTGAGAATTCGGAAATTTGAAAATTGGGAAACTTGGGAATTCGGAAATTTGAAAATTGGGAATCTTGAGAATTCGGAAATTTGAAAATTGGGAAACTTGGGAATTCGGAAATTTGAAAATTGGGAATCTTGAGAATTCGGAAATTTGAAAATTGGGAATCTTGAGAATTCGGAAATTTGAAAATTGGGAATCTTGAGAATTCGGAAATTTGAAAATTGGGAATCTTGAGAATTCGGAAATTTGAAAATTGGGAAACTTGGGAATTGAGAAATTTGAGAATTGGGAAATTTGAAAATCGGAAGGCTTGGGACTTGGAAAATTTGAAAATTGGAAAGCTTGGGAATTAGGAAATTTGAAAATTGGAAAGCTTGGGAATTAGGAAATTTGAAAATTGGAAAGCTTGGGAATTAGGAAATTTGAAAATTGGAAAGCTTGGGAATTGGGAAATTTGAAAATTGGAAAGCTTGGGAATTGGGAAATTTGAAAATTGGAAAGCTTGGGAATTGGGAAATTTGAAAATTGGAAAGCTTGGGAATTGGGAAATTTAGGAATTGGGAAATTTAGAAATTAGGAAATTTGAAAATGGAAGAGCTTGGAAATTGGGAAATTTGAAAATTGGAAGCTTGGGAATTGGGAAATTTGAAAATGGAAAAGCTTGGAAATTGGGAAATTAAGACACTGGGAGATTGAGAACTGCAAAGTTTCAATCTCAAGAAATTTCCGTATCAGAAAATTTGCCAATTGAGGTATCCGAATAATTGCAAACAAAAGCCCACCTTATATAGCAAAACACAAAAATTACCAAACCCCTAAATCATCGAATTAACCAAAATCCACGTAATTCCATTTAAAACATCGCGAGAGGCGAGCATTATCACCGTGGATCCATCTCGACGATAGCTCCGCTCAAAACCGAAACTCTCGCCACTTTCCCGTGGCGGCATGCAGCGATTCCGATTGTTTCGCCAAAATTACTAGAGGTAGACACGTCGCGTTGTCCGATTGCGCGTCAACCGGCGAAACGGTCTGGCGTTTGACGAATGAACGGGAAGAACCGTTCCAGCGGAACAGAGACGACGATACACCGAAAACTCGGGGAAGACAAACGTTCGCCGGAGAAAGAGCAACCTCGAAAACGAGCGAACGGCCAAAAGAGACTAGGAACGAACGCTTCAACCAGCTTCCCTTTTTTTTTTTTTCACGCGTCATTTTCTCTATAATGCCCTCCATTTTTCTCTCCCGTACGATCGTTCTCCAATGTCCAAACGAGCGTAACAATTGTGCATTCCACGGGCAATATTGATGAAAAGAGAGAGGGAGGAGAGAGGAGGAAAAAAGAGGAAGTTCGTGGACAGAGAAAGAGAGGAGGAAGACTGGTAATGACTGGTACGTGTGCGGAACAACGCCTCTAGTCCCGAATGAATAATACCTTGTACAAATTTCACGAGGAATTCACCTAGAGGTGGTGGTACGATGGTTTTTTTTGTTTCGTCGCCAGGCCGGTTGAAATTGATCAGCGGCTAAAATATTCAGCCGAGAATCGAACCGGAGAGAGAATATTCCTGGAGGATTTGCATGGGTTCCGAAGGTATGTACACAGTGGAAACGACGGTAGGAAGAAGTCAGGTGAATTTGTTGAATCGAGAGAGGAGGAAAAAGAATCTTGTTTAAACTGAACTGAAATTGAACGAAAGAGGGAAAAAGAGGACGGCCGGAGATGTTCTTAAAAAGATTAAAAGAGCGAGTTTGAGAATGGAGGGTGGAAAAAATGAGCGTGCAACGGTGTACAGGGTGAAATTTCGGAAGGTTCAAAGAGTCGATGGGAAAGAAGAAGTCGCGAGAAAAAGAGGAGAGAGAGAAAGGACGAGGGCGAAGTTGTCGGGTGAATTGAAGCGAAGTGATAAAGCGGAAGCTGCGGGGGTGGCTGGCACGCGCGCGGCGAACGGAAGTGACACGCGCGCACGCGGTAAATAAAATAAAAGTCAAAGGGATAGGTCGACGCGTGTGAAACTTTAAACAAACCACGTAGTACAGGCTGATGGTAAAAGGAGCATCAAATATAGACGCGGAGTTAAGAGGATTTTGAAAAATGCTGCTGCCTTCTTCGAGCTAACGAATTCCGAAGAGAACAGGATACTTTCGAATATACATTTATCGGCCGGGATGCTTTTATGAAATTTCCAGGACGCGAGCTCGTTTTTAACATGTACAGGAAGAAATAACTGTTGGACACGATAATATTTGACAATGATAATTAGAGTGATAAGAATAAAGATTTTTCTGCAATTCAGCATTTAAATTTCTTAATTACTAATCTTCTCCGTCATCTCAATCTTTTATTGCGACCTTTAGCCCTTAATTCTCTTTAAAGAAGATTCATCGTTAGCCAAATATTTATTTTACCATTTTCGTTGGTCCGTTATCAGCTATTTTCATCCACACCTTTACAATAGTCGAAAGATGCAAAGATACTCCTTATCGCTAATCGCTCCCTGACAGAATAAGCGGGAAAAGAATTCTCACAGGTCCCAAAGTTCTTCCAAAATTCATATCCCTCTCGTAACAAAAGCAGAAAAAAGCAACGCGCGACAGGCCCGCCAGTGTCCTCCCGAAAAAACCCGTATGAAATAATAAAATGATCCAGCTCCGCGGAAGAATAAGAAACGCGAGTGTAGCTGCAGCGCAAGAGAGGAGGAGCAGCGCTAGGTAGGAGCGGATAGAAAGAGTGAGGATGAGACGGAAGTGAAAAGGGGATGCAATCGCTCCTCTCCGTTCCTCTCGCAAACCTTCCTTCTCTCACCTGGTCAGGGCACAGGAGCAAGGGGGACAGCGTTTGTAGTCCCTCGGCAGGAGAAAGGGTGTGTGTGTGGGCGCGTGCGCGTTTCGGGGGGTGGAAAAGCGAGGTGGCGAGCTGCTGAGAACGCCCGGGACGCCGACGAGTGCGAGCGAGCGAGCTGGCGAAGGATGGGGAAGGGGGGTGAAGCGTGTAGACGGTACGCAGGGCGCGCGAGAAGATGCCTGTCGGTGGGGTGGCAGCGGAGGGTAGGAGTAACAAAGAGAGAAGAGTGGCGCGAGATAAAAGGAGAAGATCGAAGGTTCCTGGCTAGAGGGGTTGTACCGGTTGCGGAGCGAGAGAGAGGGCGAGTGAGGGAGAGGATGGGCGAGGGGCGGCAGGAAGAACAGGGGAGGTTCGGTATAGAGCGTGCGCAGCGAGGAGGGAAGGAGAGCAGGCCTGGAAAAGCCGGGAGTGTTCGTTCGAGTAAGCCCTCTCGGGCCACGTCCTCTCCTCGACGCCGTCTCTCAGTCGACGTTTCCCCGTTTTCCACGAGGGAAAAAGATCAGCCGTGGTGGTCGTCGTGCTCGCGCGGCTCGTCCTCGTCTCAGTGGTCGCGTTGTGTGCGGTGGTCCTGGTGGCTGACGCGTTCCGTCCACCGAACGGAGACCACCAGCGGAGATCAGAGAGAGGAGAGGAAAGGTGCGGTGGTTGGTGGGTGACAGTACAGAGGAGACAGACGGACAGACAGACAGAGGCAGAGGAGAGGAGCAACCGAACGACCGACCGACCGACCGACTGACGACGACCGGAGCGCCGTCAGCGGGCTGGCACGGAGAAGAAGAGAGAGAGAGAGAGAGAGAGAGAGAGAGAGGGTGGCGAAG